>NW_005871107.1:1253835-1292791 GCF_000147115.1 Myotis lucifugus | reverse complement strand
TTCTCTGCATTTTCTCACATTTTTAATGCTAGCTAGAACAGGAGAAATAAGGCCCAATAAAAGTAGTAGGTAGCAGAGGCACGACTTACACCTAGAACTGTCAAGCTATGCACAAATCACCATTCAGTTAAATGCAATTTATACCTTTTTACAACCATGTGCCCGACAGTGCCATGGCCAGACAGGTACATTTCAATCAAGTAATGATAACAGTGGCAAAATATTGCAGAAAATGTAAAAGTCCGAAATGTAAAAAAAAAATGTTAACAAGTGTAAAAAGTAACCAAATTATTCTCAAGTTTGATTATTATTTTAAAATAATGTCCTTAGATTATTATTTTGGACACAATATTTAACTTTTGCAAATGTGTTTTGTTCAGATAACCTGGTGAAGAAGCTGAAGAAAAAAGCTTTTTTTGAAGTCTATTTCTTAATCATGGTCACCTGTGTTTTTTTTTTGTGTGTGTGTGTGTGAGAGTGTTGTTGGTTTTTTTTAATATGAGTATCTTCATGTTCTCTAGCTGAAGATTATTTCATTCTGTACTCATTATTTAATTTCATAGTAGACTTAGAAACTTGAAAAAAATCAACTTTTTAGTCAAAAGAAAAAAAGTATACAAAGTACATGATTTTCTGAAAACTAATCTGCAGTGTTGCAAGGAGAACTAAGGCCTGTGAGGAGGCTGATGGGTGCTAAAGCTGACTGTAGATTATTTACCAGCTGTGATGTGGAACATACACACAGATCTGAGAGAATAGACAAGTCACAGTCATCCAACAAACCAGCATTCCAGGGTGACAGGGCTGTGTTCACCTAACAACACCTTATCACAATAGGCTTTCAAAGAGACTAAAATGAGACACAGTTAAGTCCTCACTTAATGTCATCGATGAGCTCTTAGAAGCTGCAAGATTAAGTGAAATGATGCACACCGAAACAAGTTTTACCACGGGTTAACTGATTTAAACAAGAGTTTAGTTCCTACAGCATATTTCTGGTCACAAAAACATCAGCAAATTACTAAGTAAAGACCCTCAATACTTTTAATAGTAAATATAGAAATAAATGTGAGCCATCCATATTTAAGAAAGATTAATAAAAGCAAGTAAGATAATGATATCCCAGCCTGCTTTTTCCAGTTCAGGGCAGTGGGTGGCCAGACATATCCCAGCAGCTCAGGGCACCAGGTGAGATCCACCCTGGATGGGGCACACCTCAATCTCAGGGTGCACTCATGCCCACCTCCACAAGCACTCAGACTGAGACAATGCAGACACACCAGTTCATCCTATGTGCATGTCTTTGGGATGTGGAAGGAAACCAGAGTCCCAGAGAAAACCCATGCAGGCATAGAGAGAACATGCAAATTCCACAAAGGCAGTGGCCTCAGCGGGGGGTCGGTTTTCCCCCCCCTGATCAATGTTATAACAAAATGATGTTGCAACAAACCACGTTATTTGAGAACTTGCTATATACTGAAGTGACCCTTATTCAACAAATAAAAGTGTACACTGATTATACAAATAACTGTAAGTCCATATACCTGGGGCAGTGGTTCTTAATGGAGGTAATTTTTGCCTGCCAGGAGATATTTGGCAATGACAAAAATATTTTTGTTTGTCATAATTGAGAGGGAGCTAGTGGCATCTAGTGGATATAGCCCAGGGATACTGATATACGTCCTATGATACCACAGGACAACCTCCCATAGGAATTATCTAACCTAAAATGTCAGTAGTGTAAAGGTTGAGAAACCCTGATATGGCAAAATAATTTGCTGAGATATTGATTTGTTTCTTGTTCTTCTAATATTTTTTTCTTCCCCCATTTAACAAGGTCACTAGATCTCCCTAGTGCTAGACTGTCCAAATCTGGGTTCTGCCACTTACTACCATGTGTCCTTGGGCAAGCTACTCAATATATTCTGTCCTTTATTTTCTCATCCATACGAGATTTCCATATAAGGAAAAGAAGTTCCATTAAATGACTTTTCTTTTATGAAAGTCTAAATTCATTGTAGGTTTGACAGGAATGAGCCTGGGTGTGAGAAAACAAGTAAGAGAAAGAGAGGAACTATGAACTTGAACTACAGAACGAGAGAGGTTTCTCAAAAGTAAGAAGGAGGCAGAGGCTGCATGGGCCTGAGGAGTGCTCTCTCACGACATTGCTAGGATTGGCCCAGAGGTTGGCACAGTGCCCAGATCAAGTGCTGGGAAGGGTCACCAGGCCCAGTGAACAAAGGAAGTAGCAGAGGCACTGCTGCCTATCCGTGGTAGCTAAAGTGAAGTCAACATCAGTGGAAGTTTCCAAATGTTCTTAGTAGGTCCCTGGGACCTATAGGGACTGGAATGAGCAGAAGAGCAGGGTGGGAGAAGAGAAGAGTCATATAATGATGGTAGACTGAATGTCCAGGTAACTCCGTAGAAGAGGGGTCTGGAATCAAATTACATTTGATTTTGAGAAAAATGAATGATGAGAAATTGCTAGCAATTCAGAGTTGGTGATGCACACATCATATCCACTCTCTATCCACGCCTTTATCACTTACTACTGCTATTAGTATTGACTAACTTTATGCTTTACTTATTTGAGGATCAATTCTTAAGTCATTTGATATAAACCACAACATTAAAGCAAGTTCACTTTCCAAATGTTATCAGAACCACAAATACTTTGTATATTGATTGTGATATTTGGCATCTCCCATTAAGAAGGTATTTTAAAATAAAGATATGTTTTAGATGGAAATGGACAGATAACGAAACAGTAAAACAGAATACACATATTTGCTTTAACTTTTTTGAGGTAGCTACAAAATAACTGTTTAAATATAAAATTTTTTCCTAGAAATTTCCAGAAAAGTGAGTTACCAGAAAATAGTAGGACAAAAAACTGAAATATTGAATTATTAAGCAACTGTGGAAGTTTTCACTGAAAGAAATATTATGTTTCATTGCTATTCTTTGTGTGTATGTGTTTGTTTGTTTTGTTTTTTTAACACAAATGTAGTTAGTTAAGAGCTCCCACATGCTTTCTTTATTATATTACAGAAAAGGGCAGAATATTATTTACACAATAATTGTATTATGTTTATATATTTTTATCAAAAGGCTGCAAGAAATCAAATAAAAACAAAAATCCCAACCTAAAATTTAACAACACGTAGAATTTATGCTCTGTCCTAGAGCATATTTTAACAAATTAAAATATGAAGTTTCAAGGACTCTAGAATACAAACAAAAATTTCAACTTCATAACGTATTATTATTCAGTGCCTGGCATATTCATGCATAATTTAAGTATTAATGACAGCACCTACGAAAGCCTTGAGAGATAGGTTCTAATTGTTAATTAGTTTGCCTATAAGTTCTCCCACTTGTCATCACCTAATAATTGTTAAACACCAATGCTTTATAATATGCCACCTTATAATTATAAATATATTTTGCAAAAACTCACTTGGATATAGAGATGGCAAAGGGAGCTTTTCTGAGTGCAGATGAAAAAGGAGAGATCCAATTATCTGTCGTATCACTTTCACAATTTGCTACAGAATGGAACTAAGGGATGGCAGCTGTAGGAAAGACTTCAAAATCTTTAAGCCATTTTAAGAGATGATAAAATATTTTTTTTAAATTGGGTGAAAGCCATACATTTGTCATAATTAATAAATATCCTAAGGTTCACTGCCAAAAAAGACTTCTTTTTTTATTCCTTAACCAATATATTGAGAAAATATGACTATGGAGACAGAAGGTAAGGATATTTTACTTGATTGACAACTAGCACACTCTAGTTATAATTAAATCTATAAAAATAACTTGTTTAATGTAGTCATCTAAGGAGAGCTATATAAAATAGTTTTCCAATACTTTGCTCTGTGAAAAGTAGCTTCTCTTGATATATTGGCATGATCTACATTTCATTTCAGCAAATAGTATAACAATTTCATACATATGACCTATTTCTTTCAACTGAATAAAACAGAATTTCAGAAACTTTTGGACTTTCTAAAGTTCAATATAGCAGATTTTCATATGTGCCCTAATATGGGTTATATTATCTTCCTTACAGAGGTCAGCAGCTTTTTAATTTTTTTTTAGGAAAACATTGAAATTTTCATTTTGAGACTACCATGGAAATGAGTTCATTCACAGCATATGTTTCCTGTTGGAACGGTTGTCATGAGAACGAATATACAATACAACATAATGCTTTTTTTTCTAAAAACAAAAAAATAGAGTAGGAAAAAAACACACAAAGAATGAAAGGAATTGTACTTTGGATTGTTTTGTTGTCTATTTTTATGGAGAGATTTGAATAAATAAGAACATAAGAATGAGATCACTACCCAAAAAAACTGCCCAGCAGTGATAACTTATGCATAAGCCCACACACGAAGTGTATCAAAAAAGGTTACAACTTCCTTTGAAAGAGGTCAGTGATATCTGGACTCTCACTATAAGTCACATCTGCTCCATAAATCAGATGTGGCACCAGATAGATGCTTTTCTACCAAGTAATCAGTACAGAATTACTGAAGCTCTATTTTCAATTTGGGCTCCACCAGCCTACCTTGGTAGCCTCGCTGTTCACTGATCCATGCCTTAGCATCACCTTGTACTCATGAAGATGTGAATGCCTGGGCTTCTGTTTATCCCAGGGAACAGGGCCTCAGTCACAATGCCAAACACTTCTGATCGCTAATGCCATGCATTATAAGCACAAGTAGGTGCTTCTTAAAATAAGTTTCAGATGTACATTAAAAACATTAAACATGCATAAAAATACACATAAGTGAAATATCTTTGCAGACTTACTCTAAGGTATTCATCATACTGACTGATGAACGGTGTGTCTCTGCTGTTTGGGATCACTTTACCTCGTTTGCTATAGCAAATTATAATAAATCTAATGTAAAGGTTTTAAATATTAAAAATATTCAAATGTTGTTTTTTTACATACAATTCCTATATGAGGAGGCAGTACAGTATTCACGCTGGAGTAGACTATCTGGGTTCAAATCCCATTCTACTCTAACTAGCTTAGTGATATCAAACAAGTTTTTAAATTCTCTGTGCTTCATTTTCTGTTGTGTAAAATGGGGATGATACTATCTTATAAGGCTTTATGAGATTAAATATGTTTATATATAAAAATCATTTAGAACAGTACCATGCACATAGGAAGTATCTTGTACAGTATGGTAAATAGAAGTTTACAATTTATTTCTTTCATTGTCTACTTTATGAGAAAAAAATGAATGGCTAATAAAAACCACAATAGTTTCATGTCCATACATGGTACTGACTCTATCTGATATTTTCACTCATAGCCCTCATAATCTTCAGTTTGAACAAAAACCTTCTAAGTCAAAACAAAGATATAAAATTGTTTTAAGAAAACTTTTAGGCAAAATTTCATTTTACTGTACTATAGAGCTTTAAAGAGCAACAATTCATACATGTTATATGAATTAACCGCTAGTGAACAAAATTATTCATTTGAGCAGTGTTTCACTGTGCCAGCATTTTACATTACTTCAGGGGAGTTGTTAGACTTCATAGAAACCACTAAAAAGTAGTCAGGTCCAAGCTGCCCTTAACCTGGGAAAGAATATAGGAAATGAAATTTCATTCTGTAATTCAGAAGATCCTCCATCTCCCATTTCTAGAATCATAACAGCACATCAGTTATCTCCATGTGTCTGGGAATGCCTGTCCGGGCCTGCAGCTAGGGCTCAATAAGCCTGTATTGTTCTCCCTCCCTCCCTCCCTCCCTCCCTCCCTCCCTCCCTTCCTCCCTCCCTCCCTCCCTCCCTCCCTCCCTCCCTCCCTCCCTCCCTCCTTCCCTCCCTTCTACCTTCCTTTGATTAAATCTATGCTTTTAATAAGAAGGAAATGGAATTTAAATCTGTTAAATGCCAAACATTTTGAAGGCATCTTTTCAAAAAGTTCTAGCAGTTGAAATAGTATCAGGGTCTTATCAACTTAGAAGCCAATGTGTGGTAGAGGATGGGTCTGCTTATATTTTCATTGGCCCACACAGCCCCAAAGCATTTAGTATGAGAGTCAACCGTTTTACTTGAAGAAAATCTTCCCAGTTACAAATTTTACAAAGAAGAATTTAGATTTTGCCTCCTCTTCTCCAAAACCAACTTTTCTTAGTGATCTAAGTTAAAGAAAGAAATAGTAGTCTAGAGAAGCATGCATTTTTCATTTTTTATGCTAGATGCTGAAATCCATAGCTGTGAATACCATTGTCTCTCTGGTTATCACACTGAGTTTAAAGAACCTAATACACATGGCACTAAATTGGATGTACCTCTCAATTGTACAACAGAATAAACAGAATCATAAAACACACGGTATTTGTTGGAGGTTATTCGTGCCTTCGCATATAAATAACTTTTTGGGATTCATTTGGAAGACACTGTTTTCTCAGTGAACATTTTATAGATTGGAACAAATGTTTTTTGGCTTTTATTTTTGACTTATACTGCATTCAGTTATAACCCTCTAGGCGAATAATGAGTTATATGCATTTCACAGAATATGAAGGACAAAAGCAAACAAAACCAGAAAGTAAGCAAGATCATGAAAAAAGTTAATAATGAGATACACTTAAAAAGTATAGTTGCATACAGAATGGTTTACAGGAAATTCAGCACCCCAGTGGAGGGAAACACATTCACACATATTCCTCTGCAAAAGGGTATTTCTAATAAAAGTAAGAAAAAAAAATAGACATCTAGAGGGTGACTAGTACGAGTTTATATAGATGAAATACTATTAATCTATTTGTTCATGTGTAAATGACTGATGTACCTGAATCCAGTAATAAGGTTTACAAAATTGACTTTAAAAGTATTTTCTACCTTTAGAATGAGTCCACTTTTTCCTACCTTGTTTTTAAGGATATTTATGCAGGAGTCACAATATTCACATAAGCAAAGGACTGAAAAATATTGCATATTACTTATGCAAATCTCTGATGTCATTAACCCAGATTCACTATACTTAGTTCAACTTATATTTGATAAGCACAGATGTATTTAGTGTATATATTTTGGAGAGAATTAATGGATAAACGCCTAGTAGTAGCAGATATAACATACTGAAAAGTGAGGAAGGTCACCCTTTTGTGGAACATATTAGAAAGAAGCAAAGGATACTACAGATAAAATTTTTACTTAGAAAAAACTCTGCATTGATGCATAAGCAAGAGAGAACTTTCTGCTAATTAATAAATAACATGACTGGAGTTCTTGAAACACGCAATAGACATATTAAGGAAATCAGCTCTAGACATAGATTTTAGTAGAATATGAAAGTAGAGAAATTTAGGCTCAATCAGAACAAAAGCTGTTACTCTTAGTTAATTTTACTATATGGCCTCACCGGTCCCTTAGGTTAAACTTAAAAAGGATTCACAAACTCGTCACTATTGCCACTTTGGACTGGGTAATTCTTTGTTGCGGGGAATGTCCTGTAAATTTTAAGTTGTTTATTAGCATTCCAGTGGCACCCACACGCCCTGTGGTGACAACGACAAATGTTTCCAGACATTGCTGAGTATCCCCTGAGGGACAAAGTCACCTTCAATTGTGAACCACTGGCAGGAACTTGATGTTGGTATCAAAACTGTGCAGACACTTTGATAGATATAGATGTGAAAGATTAACTAAAGACCCCCCAAAGCCATTCTCATAGAGGGCCTGGGCACTGATGAAGTTTTCATTGAAATGAGATAAAATGAGAAAAGTAATGATAATATGGTGACAACTGAATTTTTAAAAGCAAGCATATTACTTGAAAAGTGTCCTTTCTTTAATGTCCTATGGTGATAATCAACAGTTTTATTTGGATTTTTTCTGGTAAAAGAAAAGTTGATAGCTAGTTGTTGGGAGCCCATAACATCCCCAATAAATACATGGTAAATATGAGTCTACATTGCATAGTGTGGCTTCATTCATTATTAGACCATCCCAAGTCAATAACACTTAAACTGGGTAGTTTGTTCCAGTCCTAATTCTGGTACTCAAAGTAGTAAAGCTCAGGTACGCTGCACTCCTACCTTAATTACAGTGTGTGTATGTGTGTGACGTGCCCAAAGTAAAATAAAAGACTGGAAAATTACTGATAAAATTGAGGCAGTTTATTCAAGTCAGAAATCATTCACAGGGTAATTCAAGATAATATAATCTATTTCACTTAAATGATCTAAATCCAACTGTGTAAATGCGGCCACAAAATATCTGGTTTTAATGCCAATTTAATTATATTTTTTCTTTTTCTGTTCATGTGGATTACTACAATGGTTTTATTTAAAAATAACGCATAATTGTTTAAGTTAAAGATCTTTTATCTGTTTCCTGGGGTCTTTTGAGGGAAGACTATAATTTTCTAGTTACAGTGAATATATTTGTGTATAAAAGAATTCTAGGAAACACTTCCAACATGCTATATATATCCAGGTTTTTCCAACATCTGCAGCAGCATTCTGTGTGTGTGTGTGTGTGTGTGTGTGTGTGTGTGTGTAATCATTTTGTAATGCAATAGCTCCAGTATGTAACCTTAAGAAAAGCATGTGGTAATGTTAGTATTCAAGATGGCTATAGAACTTAGAGTTATTCTTGCTACTGCAGATAAAAGAAGAATCTATAGAGACAAATGGTTTCAAACACGTAAACAGGATTAGTTAGGTGTTTTGCATTTGGCTGTGAAGGAAATGCTTTTTATTCACCAATTATAGAGCTCACTAAACATGCATGTGCTTTCTACAAAATATTAATTAATTCATCATGATCTAGCAATTATTTTTTTAAATACTATTAGTGAAATCATTTGGCTTAAAACTGTTCATTTAGTAATACTGTCATTCATTTAAAATGTTTAAATCCATAGGTGCATTTCTATTATTCTTATTATGCTGCTCATTGTGTATAGCTTAATCGGAATCACCAATTTCTAATCTCCTAATGTGGTGACTGGCATCAACATGACCTATCTTTTAATATTACCAAACATTCCCAAAGATAAAATGAAATGGCATATAGTATTTAACTCTCATTACCAATTATAGTTTTTAAAGTGAAACTGCTTTCTTAGTGTTCTCTTTTACTCTGCTAGAGGACATCGGGGTCAGCTTCTAGTAGTTACATTGGGCAAGAACTCAAATAGCTAACTCGCAGGGAGAATGTGATTTAACTTTCTTTCAAAGACTCAATGGAAATTCCATTTGGATTCCTGAGAGACCTCACAATTCACTTCACATTTCACTTGAAATGCAGTGTATAGTGTGGCTAAAACACAGGAGCACAAAACCTCTTGGTGCCAGAAGTGTTCCCTGAGATTAAACGAGGCGCTTATAGAGTTCAGAAAGGTATTGCCATTTTCCATGGTTGAGACTTATTGTATTTGGACAGGGTGTCCCAGCGACTTTTAAAATTGGGTATCAGCTATGAGGGCTAACTGAATAGTAATGGACAGAGCTAAGATTTTATAAAGAAAAATTTAAGCACAAATTATAAGCAAAATTAGAAGACTTGGCTTAGGAAAATATCAGATTTTAAGTTAAGAAGCTAAGCTCTTAGGTACTTTTTCATATAAGGTAGTAGGGGAGCTACTACTTTAAAAAGAGGTTTTCTTGAGGAAACTCCATACTGTTCTCTACAGTGGCTGCACCAGTCTGCATTCCCACCAGCAGTGCATGAGTGTTCCTTTTTCTCCACATCCTCGCCAGCACTTGTCATTTGTTGATTTGTTGATGATAGCCATTCTGACAGGTGTGAGATGGTACTGCATTGTTGTTTTGATTTGCATCTCTTGGATGATTAGTGACTTTGAGCATGATTTCATATGTCTCTTGGCCTTCCTTATGTCCTCCTTCGCAAATGAAACTCCCACTTGACCCAGTGATCCCACTTCTAGGATTATATCCCAAGAAACTAGAAACACCAATCAGAAAAGATATATGCACCCCTTGTTCATAGCAGCACAATTTATCATAGCTAAGATTTGCAAACAGCCTAAGTTCCCATCAGCAGATGAGTGGGTTAAAAACCAGTGGTACATCTACACAATGGAATACTACACTGCGGTAAAAAAGAAGGAATTCTTACCATTTGCAACAGCATGGATGGAACTTGTGAGCATTATGCTAAGCAAAATAAGCCAGTCAGAGAAAGATAAATATCACATGATCTCACTCATTTGTGGAATATAATAAACAACATAAACTGATGAACAAAAACAGATCCAGAGACAGAGAAGCATAGATCAGACCGTCAAACCTCAGAGGGAAGGTAGAGGAGGGTGGGGGTAAGTGGGAGAGATCAACCAAAGGACTTGTATGCATGCATATAAGCCTAAGCAATGGACACAGACACCAGGGGGCGGTGAGGGAATGAGTAGGGGGTGGGGGGCAATGGGAAGACAAGGACACATGTAATACCTTAGTCAATAGAGAGAAAAAAGAGGTTTTCATTTTACTTGTGAGTTTTAGAAACATCAAATACTTAACATAATTGCTAATGCTTGTTTTACTCTCAGGGCAAATCTAGATGTGCATAAGAGATGCATACAATAGATGATGCACTTAATAGTGATGAGCAAGGAAAGGGAAGAAATCTCTTTCTTGGACAGAATACAGTTGTTTCCAGTTAAAGCATCTCACATAGTTTTGGGATTTGGGTTGGTTTTATATCCTGAGGCCAGGTATCATCTTATAAAAGTGGTAAATTAAAATAAAAAGTTTTGACTATAACTGTTTGTAGTGAAAATATAGGAAATCTATAAACTTCATTTATGACCTAGAATGACATTGGAACTGGAGTATTTGAAAAATTCAAGAAAGAATGGAAAACTCCACTAGAAATGCAATGTGAGTTACAGAAAAATCTGAGACAGAACAATGAATACAAGTTTTGATTTTTAATTGTATATTAAAAAGGTGTTCAAGGAACCATATTCTTTATATTGGATATAGTATTCATTATTTATATCTTTTCTGTGCCTATGCAATATTAACAAAGAAAGTGTACAAATTAGTGTGCTATATAGGGCATATAGAAAGGAAAAAGAAAACAATATACAATATAATTGTACAGATAAGCTATGTCTTATCCTGGGCTTTAAAATGATCCACTAACTAGTCTTCTCTGCCTTACCAGCATAATTATCATTACTTGCACTAACTAAATATATTGGTTGGACCTTTGAACAAATTTACTATCCCTTCCTCTACGTATAAGCTGCTGTTATCCGAGCCCCCCAGGGTCCTCTCTATCTGTGCCGGTGTAGAGCACTCTACCTTCACAAGATCCAGCTCAGATCTCTTCTTTGCTGAAAGCCCCCATGATCAAGTTTTCCCATTCTTACTATACTTATTGTTTAAAACAATTAAAAATTGCAACACCAATTCAGTATATCTATTGCTCTTCTACTTATTCTTGCTATTTAATCCAGATTCTTTTTGAATGTTAGCATGGCCTGTAGATATAGTGTCACATGTGAAAAGTAGCCTGCAAACGTTATTAAGTCCATTCAAAGACACTAGATTTATTAAGTCTGACTTGGGCTACTTAGAACAAAGGAATATACACCCAAGAGGGAGTCAATTATGAAGTATTTCTGCACTTAACCAAGTTCTAAACCAAAAAGGCCACACTGATGCCTTCTAGTAGGTCCAGGGCTTTGATTCTCTTTATGAAGCTTAAGTCATTTTAAACTGCTCTAAAGAAGTTTCCTGTCTGAGATGGGGTCAATCTAGGCATTTGGTGGTTTCTCTGCAAATGGAAAGGCATCCAAGTATGGCTCTAAGGCAGGGGTGGGCAAACTTTTTGACTCGAGGGCCACAATGGGTTCTTAAACTGGACCGGAGGGCCGGAACAAAAGCATGGATGGAGTGTTTGTGTGAACTAATATAAATTCAAAGTAAACATCATTACATAAAAGGGTACGGTCTTTTTTTTTTAGTTTTATTCATTTCAAACGGGCCGGATCCAGCCCGCGGGCCGTAGTTTGCCCACGGCTCCACTAAGGCCACCTTATCTAACTAAAGATTTAGATATTTTTCATTTTATGTAAGCCGTTCAATTAAAAAAACAATCTTGTATTCTATACAGATGGGAAAACATGAATATTTCAATGATATATGAGAAGAATATATTCAATGGATCAATGAAAGCAAACATCTGCTAACCACAATTATAAACACAGATTGGTATATAACTTTCAATATCAGCTGAATAAGTCAAATCTTTCTTATTGTGGGTGCCAATTTAATTTGAATATACATATCCAAATGCCAAGTATTAATTAGCATTAGTGGGTTAGTCTGCTATTTGTGCTCAATCGGAAAGTAGTTTGGCCTCATAAACATCATTACCAGGAGACACAGTAGAACAAGCAAGTGAATAGTTTTGAAAAGAATTTTCACCTTTAATCATTTCAGCAATTATTAGGCCAGAGCATGAGGGAGTCATCTATTTTGACGTCTAATTAAAAGACATCAATTACACTTCCTTCCAAAAGAGAATAAGAGTCCACATAGACCCTTTGCTTAGGCCTACCTGAGAGTCATCCTTGACTCCCTGCCTCCTTCTGCCCTATTTCAATCTGGTCACCAAGTTCCAGTTACTAAGTCGTGGATAACTCTGATTTGTCCACACCTCTTCACCCCCTTTCACTATCCAAAATCTTTCCTGTATGGCCTGCATTCCCACAGGAGCATCTGAAGGTCTCCTGCCTGTAGCCTTGATCTCTCTGTTTCAGTTTCTTTCTTCATCACTGTCTGATTTTTTTTTAATGTTTCCTTCTACATTTCTCTGGTTTAAAACATTTTCATGGCTTTCCATAGCCTTTTAGAAAAAATCCAAACTCTGCAGTAAGGCAAACACAACTCTTCCCTCTTTGACCCTGACGGCCTTTAATTCTTAGGGCTGACCACCCCTAAACTTAGGCTCCAAGCATTCTCAACAAGCTAGGTACTCTAACACAATCCCCCATTCCTTTACACATGCTGCTATTCTGTTCTGAAAACTTACTTTCTCTGTTCCCATCCCACCCATACCCTCAATATGCCCTGACTGTTGAACAGGAATCAATTCAGGCATCCCCTCTTCTGAGAAATCTTCCCTGTATCCCATAGTCTGACAGGTTCTGCTCTCTATGCACTCTTTTGCTTATAAACTATTCCCATATGTTCACTTTTCTCTTTTCCCCACTAATTAAAACTTCTTGAGGGAAGGGTCTGTGTTGATTAATTTGTGTCCTCAGTGACTTGCTTACCAAACATTATTTCATACATGTTGATCACAGCATCAGCAAAATCAAATCTCCAAAGTCTCTTTTGATCACTCACTGTGTGCAAATATAGATATGAGTTTGGGGTCGGGGGAGAGGTGGATGAAAGGTAAATAAAATTGAGGCTCTGTCCCTAAGGAATTTACAATCTAGTTGGTGAAATAAGTAAACTTGTGAAAAGTTTATTAGAAATGTTACTTCAAATAAACCATTCAATAAATATATAAGATACGGTGCCAGCTCTATTGTTTCTATCTGTCTCCAGAATAAACATTAGAACTGATATAAAGGTGTTGGATGACTTGTGCTCAATAAAGCAATTTGTTGACCTTGAAGATGGTATAGAGAATCAGAAAGATGATTCAGACTTTTGAGATGGCTACAAAATTAAATAGGTTAAAAGGAGTTCATATATTTTGTTTTATTATTATTTTTATCTTTATTGTTGAGAGTATTACAGATGTCCCCCCCTCTTTGTTCCCCCTAGCCCCTACCACCCAGTTACTGCTCCACCCCATGCCTTCACTACCCTATTGTCTGTGTTCATGGGCAATGCATATACGCATATAAGTTCCTTGGTTAATCTCTTCCTGCCCCACTTCCCTCTGAGATTCATCAGTCTGTTCAATGTTTCCATGTCTATGGTTCTATTTTGTTCATTAGATTCCATGTATAAGTGTGATATTTGTCTTTCTCTGACTGGCTTATCTCACTTAGCATAATCATCTCCAGGTCCCTCCATGTTATTTCCATGGGCAAGAGATCCATTTGTTTTTACAGCTGCATAGTATTCCATTGTGTAAATGTACCACCTATTTTTTATCCATTCACCTACTGATGGGCACATGGGCTGTTTCCAGATCTAGTTTATGTATTTTTAATATTAATGGGACTTGCAAGGGGAAAAGCCTATGAGGAGGGCCATGCTGAGGAAAAGAGGGAGAGGCTGTAATTGTTGGAGGAAAGTCATGAAAGAAGGCAGAACAGGGCCATACCCTCAAACTGCTTAAAGGGAAACAGACTTCAGACTAGAACTTAAACAAATGGTTCCTTCAATGGTATTGTCCAAGTTCATAACTAAAAGTTAATTTTTACATTTTTTCTAATCATGTCCAAAAATACTCTAGAGTCTAGACTTTTAACTTAATGATTTCTTTTACTTAAAATTAATAGATTCAGAAGGCTATTTTTAAACAACCTTTTATGCTTAAAATTAAACTATTAATTAATTTAATTAAATTTTAGGAAAAATGCCCTCTCCCTAATAGTAAGAATACAGGAAATATATTCATAACACTTTTCAGCTATTTTCCCCTAAGATATTAATTGTGACTCAGGAAAACATTAGGTATTAAGTAATCTTTTCCAGACAATTAGGGTATTATTTCCTTTGCTGAATAGATAAGTTGCTAATTATCCTTCCATAGCTACTTAGCTTAGTTATAGCCCCTTGTTAATAAAGAGCATGGTCTTAATAGACAAGTGATTAAATAGGCTTTATTTGACTACATCTTTAACATTTTCCCTATGGATTGCAAGTTACATATCTTGCTCACTATTTGAGTCCCTAGTAGTTAACAAGTGCTTGGCATATCATAAGGTACTCAGTGATTAGCTCTTGAACAAACGGATGCATAAATATATTAAAATAACTGAAAAACTGAATGAGTGAATGAACGAATGGCTGGATGTTATGCTCCATCTACAATATTTACCTTTTATTTGATTAGTTTGAGAAAATTTGTCACAAATACTGGAAGACAAGGCCACTGTGCATTTCCAGCCTAAAGATGGTCTGTTCAGTGACATCACCCATCATTGTGGTAGGTATAGTATATCACATTATAGTCAAATTTCACTGAGCTCAGGTTTCCTAACAGGCTCAGGGTCCAGAGGTACTGAGAAAGTTTATAATTTCATTAGAGGCCCAGTGCACGAATTCATACACCAGTGGGATCCCTGAGCCTGGCCTGCGATATTGAGCCGAAACTGGCTCTCCAACATCCCCCGAGTGGTCCCTGATTGCGAGAAGGTGCAGGCCAGGCCAAGGAACCACATCAGTTCCCCATTTGGGGCCAGGGAGGGACTCAGAAGGTTGGCCAGCCAGGGAGAGACTGTGGGAGGGCTCCAGGGCATGTCCAGTTCATCTCACTCAGTCCCAATCGGCCAGACCCCAGCAGCAAGCTAACCTACCAGTTGGAGCATCTGCCCCCTAGTGGTCATTGCACGTCATAGCGAGCGGTTGAGCAGCCTGAAAGGCCTGAGCATATCATTAGCATATTACACTTTGATTGGTTGAATGGCCGACCAGCCAACCGGACACTTAGCGTATTAGGCTTTCTTATATAGGATAGTCCATGAAGTTACTTGGAGCAGATGACCAATAAGTATTTAAAAATATATGTAAAATTAAGTTTACACACTCTGTTTGGCTACTCAATTTTGCACCTGTAACAGAAGTTTAGAAAATGATGGTGGCAAGGGCTAATTAAATAGCAATTCTAAAATCTAGTGCTTATTGGACTTATTTGAGAATTTTAATCACTACAAAATCACACAGAACTTACCCCCAGAGCTTGTGATTTATTCAGATCTGACTTTTTTTTAACAAGTACCACTATGCCACTGATTCTCAAACAGAAGTGATTTTGTCCCTCCTCATCCTCAGATATTTGGCAATATCTGGAGACATTTTTTGTTGTCACAACTAATGGGTTGTGTACTGCTAGCAGTGTCTAGTGGGTAGAGGCCAAGGGTGCTTTTAAACATTCCATAATGGCAAGGTTGAGAGACACTGCAACTCAGTGGAGACAGAGAGTACTCTAGGACAGCAACACGATCTCAGCTTGCACCCTGCCACTACACAACTATGAGCAGATGAAGTACATCCTAGAAACATTTGGAGTAAATGAGTGGGATTGTAAAATGGTTCATTACTTAACTGTAAATTCCTTTACCAGGACTACTTCATACCCCAATGATGCTGGATAAATGAGGTGTTGCTAAATCACTAATTTGCTTAACCCTAAAAATAGAGGCTCAGAAGAGTCCCTGATATTCCCAAGTATACTCTGCAAGGAAGATAATGGCTTAGAAAAAATGATGTACATGTTAATTTAGTCATTCATTTATTTGTTTAACAAATATTCCTTTTAATAAAAAGTTATTGAGTGCCTAAGTGATGTATACCAAAAAAATCTGAAATAGTACACTTGCTTTAAAAAGTTAATGATTATGCTTATGCTATGTTCAGGGTAGATTTCAATAAATAGCTCATGTTAATATTTTTGGACAAGTTTAATTACAATTTGAACTAATTTCTGTCCTGCTGACATCTTACAACAGTATTCATTAAAAATATTATTGTTTACTTTCAATAATAGTAGAAATCTGCAAATGACTTTACTGAGCAGTTTAAGTAAGAGAAAACAATGTGATATTTGAACTTAAGAACATCAAACAATTTCCACTAATTAACCCCTTGACTCCTTAAAATGAAATTATCACTTGTTAACATTTCAAGACAATTGCAAGCCTCCTTTTCTGAACTTATATTATCAACACATAAGAATCTCTTCTTGCACCAACTGTGGTTGATTCACCATTTAGCAGAACAAATTAAGAATTTATCAGTAATTATGAAAATAATTTCCTTCTTTTATTGAAATCTTTGCAGCCTCTGCAGCTTAGCACATTATTATTCTGGGTGGCGTAGGTGTTGTTGAAAGGCAGTGTGAAAATAAGAGCCTGAATTATGAATTCCTCCCATAAACATTGAATCACTTTGTATTTTCTGCAGCAAAAAATAACTTATTTCTCTTGAAAGAAAAAGAACATTTCAACTTTCAGGAACACGTAAGATTGCTATACAACACATATTGAGCTAGATGACCTATGAGCTCCGAAATAATATTTTATTTTTCATATGTATCCATAAAACTTATCATTTTTGGTCTAACACACACACACACACACACACACACACACACACACACACACACACACACCCCAGTCAGTGTAGGTCCTTGGTTTTCAACTATATAAATTATTATTAAATTGAACTCTTCATTCCATTTCAATTTAGTAAATATTTATGAAATACCTACTCTGCTACGGGAACTGTGCTAGGTGCTGGCAAAACAGAAATCGAGTTTTATAGTCAGGGCATTCAAAGAAATTCAGGGGTGAGGGGAGATCTCCCTGAGAAAGCCAATGAGTGCCTGAAACTGTAGAAAGTGTATTTTCTTGTCCTTAGTTTCTGCAGTGGATTTTACATTTCAGTAACTTGTGATCTGTACTCAAATCTGCCTGAAAACAAAGGACCTACACTGAGGTATATATATCCCCCTTTTTTTTTTCTCCCATTGACTTTTTAGACCGGTCCCCAGCCCTCACCCCTCACCCCACCGCCACCCCAGGCCTTCACCACCTTATTGTCTGTGTCCATGGGTTATGCATATATGCATACAAGTTCTTTGGTTGATCTCTTCCCAACCACCCCTGCCTTCCCTCTGAGATTCTACAGTCTGTTCCATGCTTCTATGTCTCTGGATCTATTTTGTTCAACAGTTTATCTTGTTCATTAGATTCCACATATGAGTGAGATCATAGGCATCAATATCTTTTAATTACAATGGTTATTTAAGGGATAGCTGCTCATCTAAAACAGCATTATATTGAAAGAAGATGCCTTCCAGAACTTCCATAGCTAGAGAGGAGAAGTGAGTGCTTGGCTTTAAAGAACAGGCTGACTGTCTTGTTAGGGGCTAATGTAGCTGATGGCTTTCAGTGGAAGCCAATGCCCATTTACCATTTCAAAAAATTTAGGGCTCTTTATAACGATGCTAAATCTACTCTGCCTGTGCTGTACAAATGGAACAACAAAGCCTGGTTGACAGCGCATCTGTTTACAACATGATTTACTAAATATTTTAAGCTCACTGTTGAGACCTGATCAGAAAAAAAAGATTTCTTTCAAAATATCACTGTTCATTGAGAATACACCTGGTCACCCAAGATCCCTGATGGAGATGTACAATGAGATTAATGTTATTTTCATGCTTGCTAACACAATATCCATCCTGCAGCCCATGGATCAAGAAGTAATTTCAATTTTCAAGTCTTATTATTTAAGAAATACATTCCATAAGCTATAGCTGCGATAGATAGTGATTCCTCTGATGGATCTGGGCAAAGTAAATTGAAAACCTGGAAAGGATTCATCATTCTAGATGTCATCAAGAACATTCATGATTCACGGCAAGAGGTCAAAATATCAACATTAACAGGAGTTTGGAAGAAGCTGATTTCAACCCTCACAGATGACTTTGAGGGGTTCAAGACTTCACTGGAGGAAGTAACTGCAGGTGTGATGGAAATGTCACAATAATTAGAATTAAAGGAGGGGCCTAAAGATATGACTGAATTGCTGCAATCTCATGATTACATTCTGATGGATGAGGAGCTGCTTTATAGATGAGCAGAGCAAGCGGTTTCTGGAGGTACAAACTACTCTTGATGAAGATGCTGGGAAGATTGTTGAAATGACAACAAAGGATTTAGAATATTACACAAACTTAGGTGAAAAAGCAGCAGCACAGTTTGAGAAGACTGAGAAATTGTGAAAGGAAAAGTCAAGTAGTGAAGCAAACTTCATTGTGGTCTTATATAAAGAAATTGCCACAGCCACCCCAACCTTCAGCAACCACCACCCTGATCAGTCAGCAGCCATCAACATGGAGGCAAGATCCTTACCAGTAAAGAGATTATGACTTGCTAAAGGCTCAGAGATTGCTAACATAGTTAGCAAATACTTTTAAATTAAATTATGTACATTGTTTTCTTAGACATAATGGTATTACATTTGTAATAGGCTATAGTATAGTATAAACATAATTTTTATATGCACTGGGAAACCAAAAAATTTGTGTGACTAGCTTTATTGCAATATTCACTTTATTGCAGTGATCTAGAACTAAACTGGCAATATCTCTGAGGTATGCCTGTACTTTCCTTTTTATAGATCATTGTTATGCATATTTTATAGTGTCTTCTTCTGTTTTCAATCTTTGCAAAATGTCGTCTGCAATAAGAACACAATTTGACTCAATCCCCAGTAGGGGGCATGCAGGAGGCAGCTAATCATTGATTCTCTCTCATTGATGTTTCTCTCTCTCCCTCTCCCTTCCTCTCTGAAATCAATAAAAATATTTTTAAAAACCCTCAATTTGACTCCACATATAACTTGCAAGCTATTGTGGTTATAGTTGTTACCTGATTTATATCCCTAACGTATAATTACTTTGCTCCATTAAATCAAATAAATGAAAATGATTAAAAAATAAGTTCAATTTTTAAAATCAAAATTAATACAACTACATACATTCTTATCCCATCTCTTTTTCTCAGTGGCCCCCAAAGTTAGATCTATAAACTATGTATTCACTACCAAACCTTAAAATAATTTCCCTTACATTATTTTACATTTACTAATGTCCTAATAATAAATAATTTAAATAATTTGGAAAAGAATATTAAGAATTTCAAGATATTCTTACAAATACATAGTGAATTGCCTGGTTAATGGTGTCTAAGGAGAGATGACATTAGTTACCTTTAATTATTGAATGTCTTTAATACTAAAAGTGTAAAATAGTGATTAACCACGATACAAGTGGACAGTTCTGAGGCTTAACATAAGATAAGAAAATAGCAAATTAAATATTAAGAAAAATGTCCCGTCTGTTGCTTATAGGATACATTAGTAGGAAAAATTTTTAGCCTGAGTCATTAAGACAACTGAAAAATACAATTCTAAAATTATCTAAAATGAATATTCAGCAATTTAAACCTGGATATTTTCAGAAATAGAATCACAGACATTAACAAATTAAGAGAGGTTCATCAGGGGCCTCTCCTCACCAGCCAGCTCTAGGTTGCTCCTATTAAAACTATGCCCATTAATATTTTATCAGAATTTAAGAAAACTCCTGTCAGAAAGGTCTCTTGGGATCACCCCAGGGCCCCTAAGAACAGATAAATTGGTGGAAATGTTGGATGAAATCCCAGTTTGCCTATTATACATTTAGTTTAAGTAAATACTTTGAGCACTGAATTCAATGACTTTGTGAGGATGAGAGAAAGAAGGAAGGGAGACAGGGGAAGATGCAGAGCATTATGTGAACCCCGATGAGAGCTTTCTACTGCCAGCATCTCTAGGTCTTACCTTGTCCAGGTTATTTATCTTTTCCTGCTCCACTCTAATAATCTTTCACAAGGTATCTGACACCTTATAAGATTACTTTTCCAGATATATGGGGTCCATTGTTTAGGCAAGCTAATATAAATGGCTACCCTTCCCTGCTAGAATCTCCCACTAATTAACCAATGAACCAATCAACCAGTGGATGGACTCACCCATCCCCCAAAGCTTTACTGAGCACCTGCCATGTTTTAGCCCCTGGGACAAACACTGGTAAAGCACGTTTTCTGCTGATCCTCATGACCAACTCATGCAATAGGCAATATTATGCCCATTGTGAATTTTAAGGAATCTGAAGTTTAAAGTGATTAGATATGTTGCAGTTATTCTCATTATACTTTTTCTATATTACTGATTAAAAAGTTGAAACTAATTTTCAATTTCATATACTCAAAAAGACAACAATCTTACTGATAAATTGGGAACCCTACTTCTTATAGTATTTTCATTGAATTATGAAGAAAAATATTGTAGAATGTTATTCTTCTTTAAAATTGTGGCCTTTCTAGATTACTATTCATATGGTTAATAATTATCTACAGAAAATTCAAAATCTAGATATCACTGTGATATCTTGGATTTAGAAATACCTATGAATAAGGCCATGGAATTTTCATGCTTGAATTTTAATAGCATGTAAAAAATGAATGTAAAAGAATAGACTCTGCCCTTTTAGTTGTTTAATTCATTTTTTATAAACAGACATGACTTCTTCATTTAAAAAACTTTTCCTTTTATGTAATACTAGAGCCCCGGTGCATAAAATTCATGCACGGAAGGGGGAGAAGGGATCCCTCAGCCCGGCCTGCACTTGGGGGATGTCGGACTGCTGGTTTAGGCCCAATCCCGCAGGGCAGTTGGACATCCCTCTCACAATCCAGGACCGCTGCCTTCTGACCGCTGCCTTCTAATCGCTCACTTGCCTGCCTGCCTGATTGCCTTTAACCACTTCTGCCTCGGCCCCCGCTACTGTGGCTTTGTCTGGAAGGACGTCCGAAAGACGTCTGGTCTAATTAGCATATTACCCTTTTATTAGTATAGAATGGATATATTTTGCCAAGAATATTTAGATGTTTCAATTTCAAAAAATATTTAACTTCCTTGGTTAAGGTCTGCTATTCAGGCATTGCACAACTTAATTAGGTAGTTTGTATAACAACTACTCTGGGGCCAGAGGAAAAGACTCGTAAATTGCAGAAAGACTATAGATGAACATGGGGGCCCAAACACTTTAGAAGCATGGGAAGCACGGGACTTGGTTGGAATGTCTGTAAGGAGGATTCTCTAAAAAAGTGGTTCTCAACCTTCTTAATGCTGCGACCCTTTAATACAGTTCCTCATGTTGTGGTGACCCCCAACCATAAAATTATTTTCGTTGCTACTTCATAACTGTAATTTTGCTACTGTTATGAATCGTAATGTAAATATCTGATATGCAGGATGTATTTTCATTGTTACAAATTGAATATAATTAAAGCATAGTGATTAATCACAAAACAATATGTAATTATATATGTGTTTTCCAATGGTCTTAGGTGACCCCTGTGAAAGGGTCGTTGGACCCCCAAAGGGGTTGCGACCCACAGGTTGAGAACCACTGCTCTAACAGGTCGGGGCCTCTGAGGGGACCTTGCTGAAGGTGGCAGTCCCTACCTTGACTTTTCCAAACAAGTCCAATCCCCCAGGGTGTTTTGCTAGAATCTCTATGTTTAGTCTTTTAGACCCAACCTTGTAGGAGCATGTGCTTTCCCAAGGATGCTTACCTTGATGATTTTATCAAGAGGTTAATTTTAGTTCAAGCTGTTATGACAGTAAAAGCCAAAGGAGGCAGGTGAAGAGGGCTACTTGGTGGTGATGGCCAAGTAGTTCCTTAGCCCTCTCTTTCACAGAAACATGTGTCAGAGCAATCTGTTCATCCATCACTCAGGGTCTGCCAGTCAGCCCTGGCAGAAAACTAACTGGAAAGAACAGAGAACTCTACTAACATATGTAATAGCTAGTTAGGTGGCTTAGGAAAGCACTTGGTCAAACCAGAAGAACCAGAAATAAATCCTAGAACATTTTGGGCAAAAACATTGATTGTATAATAAATCTTGGAATGTCAATAAAAGAAACAGCAATAAATCAATTGAATTAAATGGCATTCTTTAATCTTTCATCTTGATTATCCCCCAGGAAAAAATCACCTTTTAACACAATACATTTATTTATAATATATTTATGTTCTTATCACTCTTCCTTCACTCTTTGCCCATATAAGCTCCATAAAGCAGGTGTTTTATCTGTTCACTAATCATTGTGCCAATCACCTTGAATAATAAAACAAATAATAGCTTCTCAAAAATATATGTCACATGAATTAATAATAAATTTACTGAGTACTATTTAGTAGATTTACAAAGATGAATGTGATACACTGCCAATCCCCAAAGTACTTAAGCCTAGAAAGGAATGTCAAATTGCTATAATATAAGGCAGAAAATATAAGGGTTATTAAAGATCTAGACATAACGTACTTCAGACCAGCACTTCACAAGAGATATACTATGGGATATAGTGAGCTGTTCAAGAATTAAGAATTATAGGTAAACGACTATATTGATGTAGATTTTCCATTTTCCAGCTGTATGCTATTTAATTCATATTGTCCTCCCATTTGAATACTGCTAGAGATGTTGGAATACATATAAAAAAGTATGGAATGACCCACTCCTGCTGTCAATTTTCAGCTTAGGTTGACATCACCTGGGTAGTCCAGGTAACTTCTAGACTGAATTTAGTTGAGGGGATACTGGGTAATAGTATCACCAAGCTCTTAGCAGAGGCAAATAAAAATCATCATTCGAGTGATATACCATTGTCCTATACTTGAAAGGATCTTCACAAATAATACCTTAGAGACAGCATAATGTAACCTAGAATACTAAGAAATAAGGTTGCATGAGTGAGAATTAAGAGAAACAAAAGAGCAGAAAAAGACCCACAAAAATTTCAAATATAGAAATTATCAACGATGGATTATAAAACAACTGTGCTTACTAGTTAAACAAACATAAGCTTAAAAATAACTGCTCCTCAAAAAACTAAAAATGGAACTCCCATTTGACCCAGTAATCACACTTCTGGGAATATATCCCAAAACACTAGAAATACCAACCAGAAAGGATATATGCACCCCTATGTTCATAGCAGCACAATTTACCATAGCTAATATTTGGAAACAGCCTAAGTGCCCATCAGAATGAGTGGTTTAAAAAACTGTGGTACATCTACACAATGGAATACTACACTACTGTAAAAAGGAAGGAACTCCTACCATTTGCAACAGCATGGATGGACCTGGAGAGCACTATGCTAAGCAAAATAAGTCAGTCAGGAAAGATAAATATCACATGATCTCACTCATTTGTGGAATATAATGAACAACATAAACTTCTGAACAAAAACAGATCTAGAGACAGAGAAGCATAGATCAGACCGTCAAACCTCAGAGGGAAGGTAGGGGAGGGTGGGGGTAAAGGGGAGAGATCAACCAAAGGATTTATATGCATGCATATAAGCCTAAGCAATGGACACAGACACCAGGGTGGTGAGGGCATGAGCAGGGAGTGGGGTTGGGGGGGGGGGTAAGGGAGGCTAAGGACATATATGTAATACCTTAATAAATAAAATTAAATTAAAAAAATAACTGCATAAAATAGAAGACTCTAAAGTAATCTAGTAGATTAAAATTATAAGATAAAAATGCTATGTAACAACAGAAATGACAATAACTTAAATTCAAAACTCTATGGATTATTAAATGAGTTAGGCAAAAATAAAGAGAGAAATATTAAACTGAATGTTAGATTAAAATTTTTTCCAAAATGTATCACTAAGAAAAAATAGCCGAAAATATGGAAGAGAGGAGATGATACAAGCAGAAGAGGAAACAACCTTCTTTAGAATTTCAGGTGAAGATGAAACAGAATAAAGGTGAAACTATATATGCAAAAATAATGATTGAGAAATTGAGACAGAATCACCAATATCCAGAATGAACAGAGATATTGATCCTCTTTATCCAGTGGTACCCTACCCTTGCAAACATTTTCATTCATTTACCTCAATGTGCTGTACAGTTATTTTCCAAGTGTATAAAAACATTAAAAATGCTGCTCAAAACACTGTTTTAGGCAGAAGTTGCCAATTTTTTTTCCTGTAAAAGACCAAATAGTAAATATTTTAGGGTTTGAGGGCCATATGGCTTCTTTAGCAATGATTCAGCATTGCAGTTGTAGGACAAAAGCAGCTATAAACATTATGTAAATAAATAGTCATACTGTGTTCTAATAAAATTTTATTTATAAAAATAGGTGTAAGTCTGAATTTGTCCCACAGATTGTAAGCTATAGCTTGCCAGCCCCTACTTTGGAGGATCAAGGTGAGCGTTCCAATAAAAGATATGTGGTACCATTTTACTCCCAGCATTAGTCCTCAGAGTGCATGTAGAAGTCATAATACAATGTTTTTTGAACTTGATAGCTCATGCTAACGGACACAATGGGTTTTTAATAATATTAGTGGCACTTATATAAAGTTTATCAGTTAGAAAGAGATTGTTTATATACCAACAAATGCAATACTGTAACTTCAGAAAATCAGATTCAATTTTAAATCTATGATGTAATTTAAAACAATCTAAAGAAAATATAAAACATTTTAAAAGATAACAAAGAATATTTCCCTAAAAAAACTAAAACAAAGTCATTATAAATTATAATGGCTCTATGAGGACACATGCATTTGTGTATATCAGAGAACTTAAAAAAGTAATGTACAATCTAAGGCAGAAATACAAAGGTAAAGAAAGCTCGTACGATCTCACTTATATGTGAAATATAATAAACAAAATACTTCCAGAGGCATGGATGCATGGAACAGAATGACAGATCTCAGTGGAGAGGGGTGTGGAGGGGATGAGAAGAGATTAACCAAAGGACATATGTGCATACATGCATAACCCATGGACACAGACAATAGTGTAGGGAAGGCCTCGGGTGGGGCAGGGGCTGGGTGGAGGAGGTAAAGGGAAGAAAATGGGGACATCCGTAATACTGTCAGCAATAAATAAATAAGTAAATAAATAAAAGAATTTCCTACACAACTGTAGGGAAAATTCCAAGTATCAACAACAAAAATAAAAAAGAAAGCTCCCTTTTGTTTCCTACCAATAAATCTTTAGTTATTTGCTATTTTCACAGAAAATTAAGGTTTTTCTATTGCTTTTTACAGTACTTTTAAAAGGTTACAGTTGTTTTGCCTACAGAAGCAAAAATTTTATCAATGAAAAATCTAATCATCAATAATTGTTATGAATTTGGACATGATTATTGTTAACCATGATACAATATTTAGTTTTTTTGGAGATTGGGTAAATTTTAATTCATAGGGACTAGTGTTTTGATAATGTAAAGGTCCAATATTGTCATTTCTGTTAGTGTGATTATAGTGAAGGGGAAAAAGCATAACATAGTTTTATGTTATTAAATAATTGATCATTGGGTCTAAATAGGAAATGAGGTTCTCAGAGGCACAGTTTATAGAGTAATATAAACTGAAAACCACCTCAACACCATCAACATTGGGAATAGTAGATCAATTACAATATGCCTATACAATTCAATACAAGGAATACAATATATTTAGTAAAATTTAAAAAATATTTCATGATATATGGCTAAATTAAAAATTGAGAATACTTGGGCAAGGGTAACAAAAGAAAAAAAATAAACAAATGGGATTACATCAAAGAAAAAGTTTTTGAACATCAAAGGAAACCATCAACCAAATGAAAATACAACCTACTGAATGGGAGACGATATACACTATACATCTCAACACCAAAAAAAAACAAAAAACACACACACACATACAATCTAATACAAAAATGGACATGAGGACCTGAATAGACATTTCTCCAAAGAGAACATATAGGAGGCCAACAGACATATGAAAAGATGTTCAACATCACTAATCAGAGAAAATGCAAATTAAAACCATGGTGAAATATCACCTCACACCTGTCAAAGTGACTATCATCAATAAATCAACAAACCAGGATATGGGGAAAAGGGAGCCCATGTGCACTTATGCAGGTTGGTGCAGCCACTATGGAAAACAGTGTGTGTGTGGGGGGGGTGTCCTAAAAAAATTAAAATTAGAACTGCCTTATCACCCAGTGACTCCATGTATGTGCATATATACAAAGAAAACAAAAACACTAATTTGAAGAATATATGTACCCCTATGTTCATTGCAGCATTGTTTACAGTAGCTAAGCTATGGAAACAACCCAAATATCCATCAATAGACAAGTAGATAAAAAAAAGTGGTGGTACATATACACAATGGAATATTACTCGGCCATGAAAAGAGTAAAATCTTATCACTTGTGACATCATGGATGTACCTAGAGCAGCGGTTCTCAACCTGTGGGTTGTGACCCCTTTGGGGGTCAAATGACTCTTTCACAGGGGTCGCCTAAGACCATCCTGCATATCAGATATTTACATTACGATTCATAACAGTAGCAAAATTACAGTTATGAAGTAGCAATGAAAATAATTTTATGATTGGGGGTCACAACATGAGGAACTGTATTTAAAGGGCCAGAAGGTTGAGAACCACTGACCTAGAGGGTATTTTGCTAAGTGAAATAAGTCAGTCAAAGAAAGACAAATACCATTTGATTTCACTTATATGTGGAATTTAAAAAAACAAACAAAATAAACTAAATTGAAACAGACTCATAGATACAGAGAAAAAACTCATTGTTGTGGGGGGAAGGAGTGCTATGGGGCTGAGTGGAAAAGGTGAAGGAGTTAAGAAGTACAAATTGGTAGTTACAAACAGTCACAGGGATTTAAAGTAAAGCATAGGGAATACAGTCAATAATATTGTAATAACTATATTATAAGGGGAAACTGGAAATATCAGGGGAACACTTTATAAAGTATATGATTGTCTAACCACTATGCTATACACCTGAAATTTAATATTAATATTGAATGTACACTATAATTAAAAAAAACTTTAAAAAAGAAAAAATAGATTTAAATAGTAACATTAAAAAATTGAGGATGTCAACTGTTACATGGAGTATGATAATATGTATGTTAAAATAGTAATAATATAAATTGAAAACCACCTCAACACCATCAACATTGGGAATAGGAGATCAATTACAATATGCCTATACAATGCAGTACAAGGAATACTATAGTGTTAATTTCATGGCTTCATACATATGCCAATACATAAGTGGAAGCCTGAAATTATACAAAGTAAAATATAAATAGGAGTGATTTGGGGGAGATGGGTGGCTGTGGAAATCCAAGGTGGTGATGATTAATGGTGCCTTTTGCCTTAGCAGCTATGTTTTAAAGTTTAACAAGTAGAAGATACTCAGGTATTACTTTTGTAACTAATTACTAATTTGAAGGACATACCACAATGTGGGGTTGGGGGGGGGACAAGAAGAGATAAACCAAAGAACTTATATACTTATATGCATAGCCCATGGACATGGGCAATAGGGTGATGAAGATCTGGGAGGGTGAGTAAGGCCTGGCAGGAGGGGTGAAAGAGGGAAAAATGGGAAATTTCTGTAATACTATCAATAATAAAAATATATTTAAAAAAGATAAGGCGATTTGATACTCAATCAAAATTAAAAGACAACTTCTAATTTCAACTTTATTACTACAATCTCGAAAACATCATTTAAGTCGGCCCTTTTCTGTACAAAAAGAAGTAGCCGCATTTCTTCATTATTAACTATAATTGGAGAACTTGCATTCAAAGTTAGAATCATTGCATTGATAAAACTATTGTGTCTACGGACATGATCAAAGTAAAAGAGCAAATGTGAAGAAAAGAAATAAAGTGGTCTTAACCTTCATTGTTTAAAACTCACCCAGAAAAACGACTTATTGATGAAACAGTCTGGTAAAAAGTGTGATAGGACAGAAGTTCTGTCTCAGAGGAAAGCTTTTGATCACTTTTCAGATACATCAAGGAAACATGAACTACACTCATCTCTTGAGATAAGCTTCTTTGAAAGGCAGCTGAACATTCCTCCTCTCACTGAATAGTTTTCTTCAAGGACAACTTAAAGTTAAATTTTGTAAAACTAAGACATGTTCTGTGCAATGGATAAGAGTCAAGTTATCAGCAGAAGTTAGAGAAAGTAGTGTGTGATTGATTCCGACATTAAGGCTGACCTCAAACACCAATTGTTTCATAAATGAAACTTAACACCTTAGACGATCTGTGAAAGGAATCAAGAGAGGTCCCAAACAGGGGAATGCTGTTTCTTCTCGCAGCATCTCTTTAACATCCCTAAAGGTCTTTTGGAATAACTAACGCTTTCTCCTGTTTAGGAAGCACACTCTATGCACTTTTTAAAACTAAATCAAAGTTGGTCGTTATCCATGGAGGTGTGCAAGTAGCTATAATCAGGAATTTAAGATGGCATATTTTTCTTTAGTAGAAAGCATTAAATTCGATTTGTGTAGCACTTTATTCTTCTTTGACTAAACAGCATACTAAGCAGTGCCTTATAATATACTGCCAAGTCTTCCCTGGCTTCTTCCCTGGTAAAGAAGAAAGCTTGCAAAAAGTTTATTACCATGAGTTTCTCTATGGGATTTCAAAAAGAACAAATACTGACATCAATGAAGACATCCAGCTCATATTATCACCAGGGCAATTGGAATTCCCCTTATGGCACTAAGGTTCATAGAAGAGCATCCCTAGAATATCAGAATCTATAGCAAAAAATACACTTAATATCATCGATTTTTCAGACACAGAAATAGTGTAGTTTAAGTTGTATCAGTATCCGAGGAATGAGCACATGGCCAGTAGGTTTGCTCTTCACCTAGAAATTCTAAGAATGCTCCTCTTCTAGACTCTCTAATAATTAATGGTGAGAGGCAAGTAATATTATAAAAATTCAGCTCTGGATCAGATTTAGGGTAAAGAACACTGGAAAAAATTTAGAAAGCATAGAAGCCAACAATATGGTACCCTATCTGACAGCATACTGCAGGGTAGTATTCACTTTTGGGATTTATTGATATTTATCTCCCCTCCATACAAAACAAAATAAAACCTGGCTACTACACTGCAATAAAGTTACATGAGTATTCAAAGTATAGGAGTCTAATGAAGACTTAATTATGGATTTTTCTTTTCTTTGAGACATTAAAATGTATAGAGTTGCCAATGAGATTAAATTATTTTGTCCAGATATATTGCAATTGCTTGTACAAATGAAGAAATACATGGAAGAATTACTCATCCCTATTTATTGTAATTATTTTCTTTTGTATTCATGAGTTCGTAAAATATATGAATAAGAAAATTAAAATGTCACTCAAAGTTTTTCCAACAAAACAATTTGGAAGGGATGTCTAAATATTGCATTACTGTGATAACAGATTCAAGGTCATGCAAGCAATGTATTGCCTAAATGACCACAGCGATTGCTCTTTTATTCTACAGTGCTAAACTGAATTACTAGGCAAAATGTTGAAGTAGCATTTGAGCTTCTATAATTTTAAAATATTAGAGCTTTTAAAAGATCCTCATGGAATTCGCATCACAACATGCCTTACACATTAGGTAATGCAATTCTATCTTGAGACGTAACCCGATGGCATCGTCACACACAAACACATTCATCATGCTGTCCTACAGATTCAAAAAGGAGAATGTTTCCCCTCTGAGTTAACACATATCCCACCACATTATCATATTCCTGTTGGCTAGCAGGCAGCCGAAAGAGCTCAGTGTGCTTTGACTATTTAGACCAAAGAAATGTAAGAAAACAGCTGTCACTTACGTTTTTGAGTCATCCCATAAGACACAATAGGGATTCAAAGTACCCTAAAAGCAAAAAGAGGAATAAATGTATCTTGAGTACATACATCAAATATTATAGGATTGTGTGCAATGCAAACAGAATGGCAGATTTCTTATCTTGCAGTAAGATACTTCAAAGATTCCACCTCTTTTTTTTTGTATTAAAATCTGCATGTCCTTTCTTATAGATTCGGTGACCCAGTTTGTGAAATTCTTTTCATGAAAATAATTCATTTATTCCAAATATCATGACTTATATTTAGTTGTTTTGAAATTTGAACGTGATACTCTCATCTACCACAAGGTTCATATTTTGATGATTTCTACTTCATTTTTTTCTCTAAAATATTAATTGCTGAATTGTTTCCTTTAAGCAGACCAAAGTATTTACAATGTGTCAATCACAGTGAAACATTCAATATTATACAATCACCACCACCCCCACTTCCTCTGCAGCCTCTAGCCCAGCCGTGGGCAAACTACGGCCCGCGGGCCGGATCCGGCCCGTTTGAAATGAATAAAACTAAAAAAAAAAAAAAAGACCGTACCCTTTTATGTAATGATGTTTACTTTGAATTTATATTAGTTCACACAAACACTCCGTCCATGCTTTTGTTCCCGGCCTCCGGTCCAGTTTAAGAACCCATTGTGGCCCTCGAGTCAAAAAGTTTGCCCACCCCTGCTAGTTGGTCAGCTTCCTAGAGGCAAGAGATGGTTGCATTTGTTGTCCATGCCCAGAGAGTTTGTTGACTCGCAACACCTTCTTAATCAACAGATCATAATTGTATGGGATCAGATTTAATGCAACTCTGAGAAAAAGTGCTAAATTTTTATTTGGTTTAATAATTATGTATTTACTAGCTACCATGATTTTCGGGATGACAAAATGAGTTTTCCACACTGAATTCCAGAGAAGTACTTTAGTTTTTTGTTGTTGTTGCTGTTTTGTTTTGTCTTTTCTCTCTCTCTTTTAACAAAAATCTTCATTGTTGCCTGACCACGGTGGCTCAGTGGTTGAGCATCCACCTATGAATCAGGAGGTCACAGTTCGATTCCTGGTCAGGGCACATGCCTGGGTTGTGGGCTCAATCCCCAGTGGGGGACATGCAGGAGGCAGCCCATCAGTGATTCTCTCTCATCATTGATGTTTCTATCCCTCTCTCTTCCTTTCCCTTCCTCTCTGAAATCAATAAAAATATATTTTAAAAAAACCTAATTGTTGAAAGTATTACATATGTCCCCTTTATCCCCCATTGATCCCTTCTATCCCACCCCCACCCCAGGCCTCACAGACCTCCACCACTCTATGGTCTGTGTCCATGGTTTATGCTATATGCATACAAGTTCTTTGGTTGATCTCCCCTCCCCCTCCTCATGGGCCTCCCTCCTCCCCCCACATCTTCCCTTTTATTTTTATTGATTTTTAGAGAGGATGGATGAGAGAGGGAGAGAGAAAGAGAAACATCAATGTGAGAGCAAAACATCGATTGGCTGGCTGCCTCATGCACAAACCTTACTGGGGACCAAGCCTGCAACCTGGGCGTGTGCCCTAACAGAGAATAGAACCAGGAACTTTCTGGTGCACTGGATGATGGCCAACCAACTAAGCCATACTGGCCAGGCCTGTACTTTTGAAAAGAACTAATTCTTGGAAAGTATTAGTTCCTATCTGCTGGTCCACATTCATTGGGTCTTATATTGCCCTTTGAGCTTAATAATTCTTCCTCTATGTGATATCTTTAGATATCGTCAGATCCAATCATACTCTTGAAGAGTCTTCTCTTCTCTATTAAACATATTCTGTTGGTTTCAAGTTCACTTCACTCACTTTTTGGAGCACACACTATAAACGTATTTAGAGGAACCATCCACTGTGTCCTACTTGTACAGAACAAAGCAGGACTATTGTCTCTCCAATTTAAGTGCCATGTTCTGAATAATGCAAGATAAGACAGTGTCAGATATTTTGGTAGCCTCTTCCTGAGTTTGACAGATATCACCCATATTTAAAATCTCTTAGGAGCTTTTTGAATCCTGATTTGGGCATCCCACACATTCACTATTGCTTCCAAACTTTGTTTCATTACAGGATTAAGAAATAAACATGATATATATGTCCTCAGCCAACCAAGTCATTGATAAAATGATGACTAAGCCAAGGCAAGCAAAAGTCTCAGTCCTGAAACAGGCTGCGGGGTCCTTCCCACAGGTGGATATGCTCCTCAGTGTTAGCCAGCTGTGAGCCTGCCCTCATTCCTCAGTCTTGTCCACATGTAGATGGTCACGGGGGTATATGTGGCAAAGCAACATCTTTAAAAGTCTAGGCAGGCTTTTTGTGAAATGTTGCACTTCATAAGGGATGCTTTCTGGGTCCATTCTAGGATTCCACTGGAAATAAAAATTAAGCTCACTATTTTAAAATTTGTTAAATCTACCCCCGTTTTATTTATTATTCATTGGAATTGGGGCATTTGACTAACTCCAATGTTTTAGCACCATTACCATTTTCCAAAATCCTTCAAAAAAAGTAGATATTCTAGTTTTTACCAAGTGTTCATACCTCTTAACTATACTCTTAGAGCATAAAAACATTATGCCCTGAAAAAGGTTATAGTCTTATAGATGTTGATAAGGACCATGCATATGGAATGTTGATATCACAATACAAGAAACATGCTCATATAAATGTCACTAGTCATAATTTATTGTGTAAGGGACAGAGCATCATGGACTGTGTTAGCCAGAGTGAGTCTCATGGAAGATACGAGTGCCTGTGTGGATCTTACAGGAGGCACAGATATAAATGTTCTAGAGAAGGGGAGAGGAATGGTATTTCATATTGGTTTCTTCCTCGGTTCTATGAGACTCTATCTAATTTTACCCGAAATAATATAGCTTGTGGCTTCCTAAGAAATCCTTAGCATAGCTACAATGTTGTCTTAAAGTTATGCCATATTTATCTAGAGATTTCTTCAAAAGAGCTCAGAGCACAGTATGGAAAATAAGTTATACTTGGGGTATCACAATGAAGGATATGGGAGAATACGTTTCATGGATGTAGAAACTAAGTGTAGGTGAAGAACCTGAGATAACAGGTCCTCTAAATCTAGTTCACTTCTTTTAGTAATGCCTGATTTAGAGTAACTTAAGTCTCTACATAAACCAATACAGTGGGGCCTTGACTTACGAGTGTCCCAACTAACGAGTTTTTCGAGATACGAGCCATTTCTTGGCTGATTTTTTGCTTTGAGTTGCGAGCTAAAATTCGGGTTACAAGCCAGCTTCAGATACCCCACCGCTAGTTGGCGCAGTGAACGTCACAGTGAACGCCACAACATCAGCCCAGCATTCAATTCATTGTAATGGTGAAAATTGATTTGACATACGAGTAATTTGAGTTACGAGCTCCGTCACGGAACAAATTAAACTCGTAAGTCAAGGCCCCACTGTACCGGATTCTGATTATAGGGTTAACATTTCAAAATTAGAGTTCATAACACGTTACAACAAAAGAAACTAATTTAGAAAAAAAAATTACATGAACTTAATTGTTTGGATATCCCTTTACTTTTTACTCCTCTAAGGAAACTGATTTCCACTTTCAGATGAAAGTATAAAGATGGAAAATACTTTTACTCTTATCCCATGCCTTTTTCAGACCTTAGCTTTATCTTGTACCTTCCTCACCCCTTACCTCTTAGATGCTTCTCTCTCTTTCTGTCTGTGAAAATTCGAAAAACATCCACGTGAGAAAATTATAGGCTCCATGATGCACCACTCAATCTTGTGTTTCTCTATACATCTGGGACCTACACAACTGGCAGACACCTCCTTGTGCTTTGTGAATATTCATTCTAGTACAGTCACTAATATGTAGGCCTGTGAGCTGAGTCAATTATTTAAACATTCCAGTTTAGAAAAATAAGTAGAGAAATCTTAGTATGTAGATAGAGCACTCACTTAAGGAACAGAAGAATGTAAAATGGGACATAAAAAAAAGATGAATTAATTCTAAACATAAAAAAAATCTAGCTAAATGACTCTGGCTGGGAAACCATTTATAAAACATTTGTAAAATATTTCTCAATGGTACTCTACTACAAGATCTGTATGAGGAATTTACAGGAAATCAATAAAGGAAATGGCGAGCTCAAAAGAGAGCAGTAACCAAATGTAATGACACAAGCAATAGTCAAATAGTCAAGCTATAGAAGTTGATTTAGGAATGCAAGAAAAAAATCTTCAGGTAAATGAGAAAAGTGGGCTAAAGATTAATTTACAAAACTGTCAATGGACACAAAATATTAAAACTGCATGTATTTGCCCTGACCGGTTTGGCTTAGTGGATAGAGCATCGGCCTGCGGACTGAAAGGTTCCAGGTTCGATTCCGGTCAAGGGCATGTACCTTGGTTGTGGGCACATCCCCAGTAGGAGGTGTGCAGGAGGCGGCTGATCGATGTTTCTCTCTCATCGATGTTTCTAACTCTCTATCCCTCTCCCTTCCTCTCTGTAAAAAATCAATAAAATATATTTTTAAAAAACTGCATGTATTTGAAAACTCTGTAAAGGATATGCTATTCTTGGAAAACTCATTTGTTGGGGGGAAAAAGTTGTGTGTGTGTGTGTGTGGTTTTTTTTCTCTTGACTATCCAAAATAGCACAGTTTAACTCCTGTCAAACATTTTTACTCACCAGCTTTTAAGCATTTACAAAGTATACCATGACCCAAATTTCCCAATTACTATAAATGTTTGACACACTATTTTCAAGTATGTTTAACAGTTTTTGCTATTTTCTTTTACTTCTCTGTTTTGACATAAATCAAACCAATGTATCCATTTAACTGTAAAATATATCACTAAGTTTGTCAATATATTTCTATGGGTGGTTCTCTCTTTTCCTTTGGTCTGCATAACTTCTCTTTTTTCCTTTTTATAATGGAGGATTTGGCATCCTTTCTAGTTCAATCTCAGTGATTCCAGAAAGACATTCATAAGCAAATTTCTTTTCTTTCTTCAAAACTATCTACCGATTATTTTTTTCGTTTCCCTATGGAATACTCTAAATATATCTCATGATGATAAATTATTCTCATAAATCAATGAAGTCAGAAAGGAGTGCCAGGAAGATGATCAAAACAAGTTCTTTCATTCATTTACTGATTCATGTAAAAATCACTTAGTAAACACCTATCATATTCCAGGTGCTCTTGGAGGCACTGGTAATACAACATTGAACCAAACCAAATCCTGTCTTATAGACTGCACCTTAATGAAGAGAGCAGAGAGGGAGACAAAAAAACATAAACAAGTATGTAAATATCTAATACTAGTGGCCCAGTGCATGGATTCGTGCACATTGAAAGTGAAATAATTAGAAGAAACATTTTAATATTGCTATTTGCCCTTTCTCCTTCAGTGCCTGGGGGCCCGCCTTGGCCTGGCATCACCTGCTCCACCATCCCACCATCCCACCATGATCTCGCTGGGCCCATTGAGGCCGACAGTACCTCCACTGCCACCCACTGCCAACGCCACATCACCAATGCCTGCCATTTTCTGTGCTGCCTCCTGGTGGTCAGCGCACATCATAGCGAGTGGCTGAACATCCGGTCTCCCGGTCAAACTCTTGGTCAAACCACCGCCCAAGGGGACAATTTGTATATCAGGCTTTTATTATATAGGATACTGGATGGTAATCTGTGCTATGATCTAAAGTAAGTCACGCTGAGTAGGAGAGGCTGGTAAGTGAATGATTGCAATTATGTATATTAGGAAGGATTCACTGAGAAGGTAATATTTAAGCAGAGGTCTGAAGGAAGGTCGTTACAGAGAAGCTAAGGGTAAAGTCACAATAAAAATGAATGAAGACCAAGTTTCTCTAATTATCCTTGGCATTTTTAAGTCCTGAATATATTTAATTTACATGCTTTCTTAATTACACTCTTGATATCTTAATGTTTAAAAGTGTTTTCTCTGGACCTTCTCTAGAATCAATGGGGATGCTTATTAAAAACTAGGGGCCTAATGTACAAATTCATGCACCTTCAAAGAAACTGTGGGCTGCGAGGCTGTGGTGGGCACAGGGGTTGGTCTGGGCCCATCCTCCATGCCCCCGCTGACCCTTCCTGCCATGTCCCTCTGGTCCCTGTCTGCCGGCAGCCCCACTCCTGACACCGCCACTCCCATGTGCTGACGGTGCTGGCTCTGTTCACACCCACTAATGTCGCAGAGGGATTGGGGCTGGTGCCAGTAACAGGTGCAAGTGGGTTGGGCACTGTCAGCAGGTGTGAGCGGTGGCTGCTGCCTCAATAATCTCTCAGGAGCAGGGGGTGCGGGGGTGGGGAAGCCCTCAGGGATGATCAGGGCCAGCAGCTGCCACTAGCACCTATTGACTGTGCTGAGCAATTGGGGCTGGTGCCGGGTGCTGGCAGTGGGTGCAAATGGGGCAGGCACTGGCAGCAGGTGCGAGCATTGGGCAGGACTGTGGCATGTGGGAGCAAAGAATTTTCAGTAACTACCAGAAGCTTGGCCCAATGACAGCGACTGGCACCCCGCCTTGGTCTAGCGCCCCCATTCACTTCCTCCATCATCGCACCATGGCTGACACCTGCCATGTTCTGCGCTCTGACACCTGCTGCCTACTCCCACCATGTTCCGCACACACCCCCTGGTGGTCAGCACACATCATAGCAACCAGTTTTTTGGTTGTTCTGCTGTTCGGTCTATTTGCATATTAGGCTTTTATTATATAGGATACTAGAGGCCCAGTGCACAAATTTGTGCACGGGTGGGGTCCTGTTGGCCCACCCTGATGGGTGCCGATTGGTGCTGGGCTGGTTGGGGGTGAGGGCCCATGGGAGATTGGCCGGCTGGCCCTGCCCAAGATCAGGGTGTGGGGGGGCAATCAGGGGCGGGGCAAGCTTGGGGGAGTGGCCATGGGAGGTTGGCCAGCCAGCCCTGCCCCCAATTGGGCTTGTTGGCCGGCCATAGTGCGCGTCATAGCAACTGGTCATTCTGGTTGCTTGGCTTTTAGATAGATAGATAGATAGATAGATAGATAGATAGATAGATAGATAGATGATAGATAGATGATAGATAGATAGATAGATAGATAGATAGATAGATAGATAGATAGATTCCTTGGCTCCATGAATTCTGAGATTAGGGCTAAACTAGGAACATGCAATTTACCCCTTCTATCCCCCAATATTTTTTATTCACATCAAATTTGGAGAAGTAAGTACTGCTCAAAACCGAAATAATGTGGTTAATTTACTTTGTTTTTCTTCAACCTTTCAAATGCTTAGTGCTCATATGCCATAGTAAATTCTGAATCTGGAAACCTCTTAACTTTCTTATAGCTTTCATAGTCCTCTTGAAACAAAATACCTCCTTGTCTATAATGGTCAAGCAAATAAATCAACAAAGCATCTATAAACATGAAGAAGGGCAGGGGCTTCATCATAACTATTTCATCATTTCCAATGCTCTGACTCAGATATTCCAAGATCATTCTTTCTGTCACTTCTAGTTAATTGTACATTGACATTTTTTTTAAATATATTTTATTGATTTTTTACAGAGAGGAAGGGAGAGCGATAGAGAGTTAGAAACATCAATGAGAGAGAAACATCGACCAGCTGCCTCCTGCACATCTCCCACTGGGGATGTGCCCGCAACCCAAGCACATGCCCTTGACCGGAATCGAACCCGGGACCCTTCAGTCCGCAGGCCGACGCTCTATCCACTGAGCCAAACCAGTTTCGGCACATTGCCATTTTGAGTGTGGATGGGAGAAAGAATGTTCACTATACTATCTCTCTTCAATTTTATAAATTTTAAACATAAAGGCATTACATTGAAATGACCTGGATTTTGCTAAGCTTATTCTTCCTTCATTTCTCCACTAAGGTGTAATTGTCATCTATAATAATAAAAATGTACATCGCACCAAAAAAATTAAGCTACCTAGGAATAAACTTAACTAAAGAGGTAAAAGACCTCTACTCAGAAAACTACAGGACGTTGAAAAAAGAGATAGAGGAAGACATAAAGAGATGGAAGAACATACCATGTTCTTGGATTGGTAGAATCAACATCATTAAAATGTCCATACTACCCAAAGCAATCTATAAATTCAACGCACTTCCCATTAAAATACCAATGGCCTACTTCAAAGATCTAGAACGAACTCTCCAAAAATTCATCTGTAATAAAAAAAGACCCTGAATAGCTGCAGCGATCCTGAGAAAGAACAAAGTAGGTGGGATCTCAATGCCAGATATCAAGCTGTATTACAAAGCCACTGTTCTCAAAACTGCCTGGTACTGGCACAAGAACAGACATATAGATCAATGGAATAGAATAGAGAGTCCAGAAATTAGCCTGAACCAATATGCTCAATTAATATTTGACAAAGGAGGCAAGAACATACAATGGAGCCAAGATAGTCTCTTCAATAAATGGTGTTGGGAA
>NW_005871107.1:996246-1253087 GCF_000147115.1 Myotis lucifugus | reverse complement strand
ACTTCTAGGAATATATCCCAAGAAACTAGAAACACCAATCAGAAAGGATATGTGCACCTAGATGTTCATAGCAGCACAATTCACCATAGCTAAGATCTGGAGACAGCCTAAGTGCCCATCTATAGATGTATGGATTAGAAAACTGTGGTACATCTATAGGATGGAGTACTATGCTGCTGTAAAAAAGAAGGAACTCTTACCATTTGCAACAGCATCGATAGAACTGGAGAGCATTATGCTAAGTGAAATAAGCCAGTCAATGAAGGAAAAATACCACATGATCTCACTCATTCATGGATAATAAAGACCATTACAAACTTTTGAACAATAATACAGAGGCAGAGCTGCCTCAAACTGATTGTCAAACTGCAGCGGGAAGGCCAGGGAGGGTTGGGGGGCAGGAGGGAGGGGGGTAAGAGATCAACCGAAGGACTTGTATGCATGCATATAAGCATAACTAATGGACATAAGACACTGGGGGGTAAGGGAGGCCAGGGGATTGTCAAGGGCGGGGGGGCGGGAAGGACACATATGTAATACCCTTTGTAATACTTTTAGCAATAAAAAAATAATAATAAAATGTAATATGACCAGACAGCCAAATGACCTTCCGGACATCCTTCTGGACACCCATCTGGATGAAGCCAGGGCTGCGAGGGCTGAGGCAGCTGCCACAGCTGTGAGGGCTGAGCCCCTTGCATGAATTTCATGCATTGGGTCTCTAGTTATTATATTACTACACAGATAGATTTTAGAAATTCCTCAAGAACAGGTTCAAAATGACTGACATGATCTGCAATAGACTAATTTATATTTCGTTTATAATTCTCATATTACTTGAGAAAAAACAATTTAAAAAATCTTAGGAATGAGTGCTAAGGGAAGTAAGATCTTAGTAGATGTACATTTTTCCATGGTCATACCTATGACATCATTAAAAGCTGATCAATGAGAGAGAACCCTTTTCAGGCTATGGCTCAACCTATAAACAGCTTCATAGTCTCTACAAGTGTGATACACCTCTCAAGAAGATGATGCACTTGAAAAAGAGACAATATTAAAATGAACAACAAGAAATAGTCTATTGAATGTTCTCTAAACCTCGTTTCAAGGTTATGGTAAGTACTGTTTCATATTTTAGTAATTTAAAATAATTTTAAAAAGAACAAACATGGGTCTTTGTTTTTGAGGGGATGACTGATAGGTATATAAAGTATAAGAGCCTCACTGAAAATGCGATACTTTATAGGAGTGTGTATGGAGATATGGAGTTTTTGAATAGATCACAATGGGAACGTATCACACCAAGGAGACGGAAAAGAAAGAACCCGGCTTAACTAAAGCAGAATGATACAAAAGCCATTGAAGTGAGAAGTGCAGAACATTATTTATCAGGACGAGTCACATTCCTGTTACATAGCTCTTCTGGAGGAGTTGGCAGCTGTTTAATTAGAACACGAGGAGAGCACACATATTTACGTCAGCTTCTGCTATCTGGTTACTCAGTAGCTCCCATTAACCACATGACACTATTTGGGGGGATGGATAACAGCTTGCTTCTCTCATTTCTGAGATATATCATTAACCTGAATATATATATATATATATATATATATATATATATATATATATATATTATTTTTAGATGGACACTTTCCTTTTGACATATGAGAAACAGTAAAAAATTGAACCACTATCAGTAATTATTCATGTGTGTATCCTGCAAAGAAAAGCATTGCCTCCACATGTATGTCTTAGAGCATAAAAAAGAATGGGGTAAAATTCTCTACATATTTTCTTTGTGTGTTGAAGTGCAAAATAACTTTAAGAAATACCTAAATAACTAAAGTAGATTCTTTATGTATACAATATACACCATAGGTATTTTCTTTTTATAGCCAAGAGGATAAAATAATGTGTCTTAATAATACTTCCATGGGGTTGTTGTGGAGACAAGGGCTGGAGGAGTGTTTTTCACTGCTCCAGTCCAGTAGCTGCCAGCAGAGTTCCGCTAAATTGCTTCAAGAGTACAACATATCTGTAAATGTCAGAGTTGTCCCTGGCCTCCAACACCTGGTTCCATAAGTTGCTTTCGTGGCTGCACAGGTGATACCTTCTTATGGCTTCCTATAATTTCTCCCAATATCTACTAGTACTTCCACTTTACATGGCCATTCTCACAGTCTGTTCATTCCTTTAATCAGGCTCCTAAAATGCTCGTATAATAATCAGCAGGACAAAATGTAATCTCTAGTTGCTAATTGATTTTTATTGAATAATGAATCATTAGTATTATAGTATATCTGATTCAAAATGGCACTATTAATGTATACAATTATTACCTTCATAACCTAAAAATTAATTTTGCAATGCAGGGTTATTACTTTTCTATTGCTGCTGTTATGAATTACCACAAACTTAGATGCATAGAACAACACAAATTTATTATCTTGCAGTTTTTGTAGGTCAGAAGCCTGGGTCTCTGCTCAAAAGATTAACGAGGCTGACATCAAAGCCTTGGCGGAACTGCACCCCTTTCTGCAGGGTCTGGGGATAAATCCATGTTCAGGCTCATGCAGGTCTCAGCAGAATTCAGTTCTTTGCAGTTGTAGGACTGCCTCCACATTTCCTCCCTGGTGGGCAACCAGGGGTGTCTTCAGCTTTTAGAGGCAGCTTTTAGAACATATCCCCTTGCTTGTGCCCCCTTCCTTCATCTTTACTGTAAGCAATGGCAGTTGATTCCTTTCTCAGTTTCTCTCTGACCATAGCCATAGAGAAAGGTTATCCATGTTGAATGGCTCATGTGACTAAATTGGACCTATTCAGATAATCTAGGATAATTTTCCCATCTCAATGTCCTTTTTAAAAATATTTCTATTTAATTTATTGGGGTTACATTGGTTAATTAAATGTTCCAAGTGTAAAATTTTATAATACATCAACTGTATATTGTGTTCACCACTCCTAGTCTAGTCCCTTCCCATCACCATTTATCCCCCTTTACCCTTTTCTACCTACCCCAACCCACCTTCTCTCTGTTAATCACCGTATTGTTGTCTATGCCTATGAGGTTTTTGTTTGTTTAATCCCTTAACCTATTTCATCCATCCCTCAATCTCTCCCCCACCCAAATTGTCAGTTTGTTTTCTGTATCTATAAGTCTGTTTCTATTTTGTTTGTTTATTTTGTTCATTAGATTACACATATAAGTGAAAACAATTGGTATCTGTCTTTCTCTGACTGGCTTATTTCACTTAGCATAATACCCTCTAGGTCCATGCATGCTGTCACAAAGGTAAGATTTCTTTCTTTTTTATAGCTGAATATTAATCCATTTTGTAAATAGACAGCTTTTTTTATCCACTCATCTAATTATGGGCACTTGGCTGCTTCCAAATCTTGGCTATTGTAAATAGTGCTGCAATAACCATTAGGGTGCATATATTCTTTCCAATCAGTGTTTTGGGCTTCTTCAGATATATTCCCAGAAGTGGAATTGCTGGATCAAAAGGCAGTTCTGTTTTAATTTTTTGAGGATACTCTATACTGTTTTCCGTAGTGGCTGCACCAATCTGCATTCCCACCAATAGCGCATGAAGGTTCCCTTTTCTATACATCCTCGCTACCACTTGTTGTTTGTTGATTTATTGGTGACAGCCATTCTGACAGGCGTGAAGTGATATCTCATAATGGTTGTAATTTGTATTTCTCTGATGATTAGCGACATTGAGCATCTTTTCATGTCTATTGGTCATTTGTATGTTCTCTTTGGAGAAGTGTCTATTTAGGTCCTTTGTCCATTAATTCAATTGCATTTTTTATTTTATGGTGATGAGTTGTTTGAGTGCTTTGTAAATTTTGGATATTAACCCCTTAGTAGATGTATAATTGGCAAATATGTTCTCCCATCCAGTGGGTTGTCTTTTCATTGTATTGATGGTTTCCTTTGCTGTGAAAAAACTTTTTAGTTTGATGTATTAAAATTTGTTTATTTTTTTTCTTTTATTCCCCCTTGCTCAGGGAGATACATCAGAAAAAAACATTGCTATGAGAAATATCTGAGATTTTACTGCCAATGTTTTTTACTAGAATTTTATGGTTTTGAGTCTTACATTTAAGTCTTTAACTCATTTGGAGTTTATTCTTGTGAATGGTATAAGGAGGTAGTCTAGCTCCTTTTTTTTTGTATGTACTTGTTCAATTTTCCCAACACCATTTACTGAGTAGACTGTTCCAAGAGGTTAATTCTTAGCAGTACAGGCCTACCTCAAGAAGTAAGAAAAATCTCAAATAATCTAAACTTACACCCAAAAGAACTAGAAAAAATAACAACAAACAGACACCAGAGTAAGTAGAAGGAAAGAAATAATAAAGGTTAGAGTGGAAATAAATAACATAGAGACTAAAAGAAACAATAGAAAAGATCAATGAAACCAAGAGCTGGTTTATTGGAAAACATAAACAAGATTGACAAGCCTTTAACTAGATTCAGTATGAAAAAAGAAGAGAGGTCTCAAATAAATAAAATCAGAAATGAAAGAGGAGAAATAACAATGGACACCACAGAAATACAAAGGATTTTAAGAAAATATTACAATCAACTGTATGTCAACAAATTGACAACCTGGACAAAATGGAAAAATTCCTAGAAGCATATAATCTTCCAAAACTGAATCAGGAAGATTCTGAAAATCTGAATAGACCAATTACAATTAATGAAATAAAAGAAGTAAACACACACAACAACAACAATCAGCAAACAAAAGTCCTGGACCAGATGGCTTCAGAGGCAAATTTTACCAAAGAAAGATCTAATACCTATCCTTCTCAAACTATCCCAAGAAATTCAAGAGGAGGGAAGACTCCTAAACTTATTTTATGAGGCCATCATTATCCTCATTCCAAAACTAGATAAAGACATGACAAAGAAAGACAATTATAGACTAATATCCCTGATGAACATAGATGAAAAATACCCTCAACAACATATTAGCAAACCACATCCAACAATACATTAAAGAGATCATACACCATGATCAAGTGGGATTCATTCTGGGGAAGCAAGGTTGGTACAATATTCACAAATCAATAAACATGATACACCACATAAACAAGATGAAGAATAAAAATTACATGATCATATCAACAGATATAGAAAAAGCATTTGACAAAATCCAGCACTCATTTACAATAAAAACTTTTAGCAAAATGGGAATATAGGGAACATACCTTAACATAATATGAGCCACATATGACAAACCCACGGTCAACATAATACTTAACAGGCAAAAACTAAAATAGTTTTTCTTAAAATTGGGAGCAAAACAGGGATGTCTGCTTTCACCACTCTCATTGAACATAGTACTGGAAGTTCTAGCCAATTTGAATAAAAGGTATTCAAATTGGAAAGGAAGAAATAAAACTAATTATTAGCAAATGGCATGATACTATATATAGAAATATCTAAAGACTCAATGTCATTACTTTTTTATTTTTTTAAGTATGTTTTTATTGATTTCAAAGAGAGGAAGGGAGAGAGAGAGAGAGAGAGAGAGAGAGAGAGAGAGAGAGAGAAACATCAATGTGAGAAAAACATTGATAGGCTGCCTCCTGCAAGCCCCCTACTAGGGATTGCATCCTGGGCATGTTCTGGAAATTGAGCTGTGACCCCTGGTTCATGAGATGACACTCAACCAACTGAACCACACTGGCTGGGCATCAATGTCCTTACTTTTAATCACATCTGAAAAGTCCCTTTTGATGTGTAACATAACATATTAACAGATTCTGGAGATTAGGGTGTGAACATCTTTGGGGGCCATTATTCTGTTTACCACACAGGGATTGACAATCTACATGGACCAGGAGACCAATCTGGTCTGTTACCTATTTTTGAAAATAAAATTTATTGCAGAGTCACCCCCACTTGTTTATATGCTGTCTATGGCTGCATTCACTCTACAACAGCCATAGGTGAATAGATGGGACAGAAACAACTATGGCTCAGACACCTAAAATACTTACTATGTGATTCTTAACTGAAAAAGTTTGCTGAGCCCTTCTCCAACAACAGAATAATTATTCTAAATCTTTTTGAAGAATATTAGCTATGTATTATGAATAAAAATAAACAGAATTTGAAATGTAATGGAGAAGAATGCTTACTGAAATTTAGGATACACCCCCAAATAGCTGTAAAGTAGAGAATGATTCTATCTCAATTTTAGCTGTTGGCAGAGCCATCAATCTTCTTGTCTAGTTAGCATTTCATGACACTCCTTTAAAATTACCAAGAGCTTTACACAAGCAAACTATCAGAAATCTCTTTCTTCCACATGGACAAAAAACAAGGGTAGAAAAGTAATTTTAAAAGTAAGCATATGCATTCATATAAGCATAACCATTGGACAGATAGTAGGGGGAGGTGAGGGCATGTGCTGGGGGGTGGGAGCGGCTGGGGAGAGGGAAATGGGGGGAAAAGGAGACATATATAATACTTTAAATAATAAATAATTTAAATTAAAAATAAAAATAAATAAAAGTAAAGGTATACAAACATACTTTGTAGAAATTATAGATGCAAAGCCTGGACTTTAAGCGTTGCCAAGTGATTTTTAATTTCTTAGGTTATTATCAGCCTTTGATATTCATAAAAATACCCACTGATGAATGTTGGAATATCTTTTCATTGTTTCTCACGCTTATCTAATGTTAACAAGCACATTCATTACAGTCTTCCATTGTGTTTCCCACTATTATTTACAAAGGCCATGGTTGATGATTAATTTTAGTTTATGCACATAAAACAAACTCCTTAATTTGTTAGATTGATCCTATTCATATGCAAGCAAATGTGGAAAAAAAATACACACTCCCACAAGTCCAAGTTCCCATGAGATCTCTTATGAATATGAGCAGTTTGAAAATTACAAATAAACCTGGTGCATTTTTTCAGTCCTGAAAGATAGCAGTATCACCCTAACGAGGCCATTGGAGTTGTTGCTCAGAGGAAGAAATAAAAAGAATGACAACAAGATTAGACTGCAAAAACTGCAGGCCAGACAGTCCAATCCATCTCTTCATGAGATATGGAACTATAGAAAGACTTTTTATTTGGAAAAATAATGTGTATTACAGCTTGCAATGTTAATAAAGCACCAGATCACTAAGATAACTGATTTTTCTAACTCATTTTAAAGGGACATTATCCACCTTAAAAAGTCACAGCAGGTTCAGACCCGTCAGACCCAAAGCAGACTAATGATGGGTATGTGTACATGTGCATGTGTATATGTCTGTGTGTACATATTGAGCCACACCTGCCAGTGCTAACAAATTTGAAGCATACAAAGAAACAAATTCTTTACTCAAAAGCAATGTTAAAATTATTTCCCAGGTTTCAATGCAGTGAGGAAATCATGGCTATTCTAAGGTTTGAGGAAGTAGATAGTATAGTGATCAAACACACTCTCAAAGTTAGAATCAGTATGACAAAAGTAGGAAAAGACCTAATAGGTTAATTATTAATTATGATGTGTAAAAGTTATTGCTGAGAGATTTGATATTTTCATTAAACAATTTAGGAAGCCTGAAACATTGTAGTAAAAAGTGGTTTACAAAAAAGATAATTGTCATTGTTTATAAACCAAGACTGTTTTTTTTTATTTTTTTTATTTTTTTTTAATTTTTTTATTGCTTAAAGTATTACAAAGGGTATTACATATGTGTCCTTTTTTCCCCCGCCCTTGACAATGCATGTAAAAGTAAACTTCATAAAATTTTTTTAAGGAATAAGAAAAACCTATGTGTACACAACACAGGAGACTGGCTTACATTAATATTGGAAGTATCCTATATAATAAAAGCCAAATATTCTAAGTGTCCAGCTGTTCAACTGTTGGACCAGTCACTATAACGCACACTGACCACCAGGGGGCAGACGCTCTGACAAGTAGGTTAGCTTGCTGCTGGGGTCCAGGTGATCGAGACTGGGCGAGATGGGCCAGACATACCCTGGAGCCCTCTCACGGTCCCTCCCCAGCTCCGATCGTGCACCAGTGAGGTCCCTCAGCCTGGCCGGCACCCTCTTGCAATCCAGGACCCCTTGGGGGATGTCAGAGAGCAGTTTCAGCCTGATCCCCGCAGGCCAGGCGAAGAGACCCCACCAGTGCACGAATCCGTGCACCTGGCCTCTAGTAAACATATAATTACGAAAACCATAACAGGAATCACCTTCCTTGCCCCTCCTCATTAATGACTTAAGTATTCCAAGAGATTATATAAGGGATAAGTAGATATTTTAAATTTCTAAAAAGGACTGAACAAAATGCAAAGAATTTCAGTTGCAGTTGTATGGATTTAAGAAAGGGTTCTTGTCATTCTGGAATGGAGTATTTAGATTTAGAACACTGGAGCACCTAGGTAGTTATAAGAAGCCTTTTCTGACCCTTAAATTAGCACTTTGAAATGCTGCCATCCATTCTCCTACTCTGGAGTACCCTAGAGTTAACTCTCCTTTGTCTTATGTTTAAAACTTCTATTGTTGCCCACATATAGAGAGGGGCAAAAGTAGGCCTACCGTTGTATGTGAAACACAGAGTTTATTCTTATTTTATTTCTTTATTCATTTTTATTGAATTTATTGGGGTGACACTGGCTAATAAAACTATGTATAATTCTAAAATACATCATCTGCATATTGTATTATGTGCTCACCACCCCAAGTCAAGTCTCGTTCCATCACTACTTATCCCTTTTACATCCTCCTCTACTTTCCCTGACTCTTTTCCGCTGGTAATCACCATACTGTTGTGTGTGATCTACAGTGTTTTGTTTTTTTAATTATTGTATTATTTTATATATAGATAACTGTAAAACTACATTTGTCCCAGCCTATATAAACTATAAATACTGCCTGCAACTTAATGTATTTTTAACTTGACAATAAATGTATTTCTACTGGGTATTTAGGTGGTTTTAAAATAATTTGCTATCATAAATAGTTAAATAAGAATGCTGACAAATTTTTCTTTATTTCCTTTGAACAAATTCTGTTATTTAAAATTGATGGTTAAAAGGTGAAACATTTAAAAGGTTTTCAGAAAAATTAGCATAGTTTATTCAACAAGAATTTATAAAATTGCCTAATTTCTCTAAAACGTCACCAACTTTAGTATTGAATATAAATATTTTATATTTGACAATTCTATGACAAAAATAGTAGCCAACAAGCAATTCTTCATTACTAATGAGGCTAGTAATATTGGCATAATATTATTTATTGCTTATATAATGTCTTTGCAAATTTATTCTTGTCTTTTGCTTCCTTTACTATTGGTAAGTTTATATATATAATTTTTATTTGAGGTTTTATAAAAGCTTTTAACATGATATACAAATATTTTGTTTGAAAAATATGTTGAAAATGTATTTTTTCTGCCATTTATCTTTAAAGTAGAGGTCTAGTGCACGGAATTGTGCATGGGGGGGGGGTCCCCTCAGCCAGGCCAGAACCCTCTCCAAATCCGGGACCCCTCAAGGGATGTCCGACTGCAGGGATCAGGCCTAAACTGGCAGTCAGACATCCCTCTCACAATCTGGGACTGCTGGCTCCTAACCACTCATCTGACTGCCTACCTGATTGCCCCTAACCCCTCTGCCTGCCGGCCTGATCACCCCTAACCACCCTCCCCTGCTGGCCTGATCACCCCTAACTGCCCTCCTCTATTGTCCTGATAACCCTTAACTGCTACCCTGCTGGCTTGATTGTCCCTAACTGCCACTGCCTCAGCTTGCACAATAATGCTGGTGACCGGAAGAGGGACCAGAAAGACGAAAGAAGGCAGGTCGGTCGGACATCCCTCTTGCAATCCTGGGACCTCTGGTCCCTAACCACTTGCCTGCCTACCAGCTTGATCACCACCTAACCACTCCCCTGCTGGCCTGATGGCCCCAAACTGCTCTCCCCTCCTACCTCATGGTTCCAACTACCCTCCCTGCCAGCCTCATAGCCCCCAATTGCCCTCCCCTGCTGGCTTGATCACCCCTAACTGCCTCTGCCTTGGCCTACACCACCGTGGCTTTGTCTGGAAGGAAGCCGTATGGTAGGAAGATGACCGGTCTCCCAGTCTAATTAGCATATTACCCTTTTATTAGTATAGACTAGAGGCCCGGTACACAAAAATATGTGCACTCGGTGGGGGGGGGGCCCTCAGCCCAGCCTGTGCCCTCTCACAGTCTGGGACCCCTCGGGGGATGACCACCTGCTGGCTTAGGCCTGCTCCCCAGGGGATTGGGCCTAAGCTGGCAATCAGACATCCCTCTGGCAGCCCGACAGTCCTCGGGGGATGTCCACTTGCCAGCAGGGAACAGACCTAAGCTGCAGTCAGACATCCTTAGTGCTGCTGAGGAGGCAAGAGAGGCTCCCATCACCACCGCTGTACTGGCAGCCATCAGCCTGGCTTGTGGCTGAGCAGAGCTCCCCCATGTGGGAGCGCACTGACCACCAGAGGGAAGCTCCTGCATTGAGCGTCTGCCTTCTGGTGGTCAGTGTGTGTCATAGTGACCAGTCATTCCCAGTCTTTCTGCTGTTAGGGTCAGTTTGCCTATTACCCTTTTACTATATAAGATAGTGGCCTGGTTCAGAGGTGGGGGCCGGCTGGTTTGCCCTGAAGGGTGTCCTGGATCAGGGTGGGGGTTCTGCTTGGGTGCCTGGCCAGCCTGGGTGAGGGGCTAATAGTTGTTTGCAGCTGGTCACACCCCCTTCAGGGTGGGGGTCCCCACTGGGTGCCTGGCCAGTCTGGGTGAGGGGCTGAGGGCCGTTTTCAGGCTGTCCTGCGACTGAAGCTCCCAGCCTCTCCTTTTTTTCTTTATTTTTTTTTTATTCTGGGATTTATTTACCTTCTATAATTGAAACTCTGTTGCAGTCACTGGAGCTCCCAGCTCTGAGGCCACGGCTGGCTGAAAGCAGGTATCTGGGGTTTGTTTAGCTTCTATAATTGAAACTTTGTTGCTTTTGGAGCTGTTGCTTTCGGAGCTCAGAGCCGGCCGTGGCAGGCAAGGAACCTTGGCTTCCTCCATCACTGGAGCAAGCAAACCTCCTGCTGGCTTCAGCTGTGTGGCTGCCGGCCGCCATCTTTGTTGGCAGTTAATTTGCATATCTCACTGATTAGCCAATGGGAAGCGTAGTGGAGGTACGGTTAATTACCCTTTTGTCTTTTATTAGATAGGATTAGTGTTAAATTTTATGTAGTAAAGGCATTCCTTTTCCTTATAATCTTTGCTTTTGGTGTAGAATCCTGAAGAATATATGATTATTTGCCCATGTATTTTCCTAGCATTCTTGTAATTCTTATTCCCAGGGTGCCAATTAGAAAAGTTTGTAGGGCAGCATTTTTATATCATACCATATTTATTGCTTTCAAATATTACTGTCTCTAGAAGTTACATTAATATATAGTAAGTATCTAGGTTACTTAATTTTTTTCAAGTGATTAAACAGTTGTCCAAATAATAATAATTAATTACTTTCACCATTGATATGATATGATTTCTGTATCATATATTAACTTGGTTACTGGACTCTCTCTTTTGCCCATTGACCTATTCATTCTTGAACCAGGAATATATATTAAAATCTGGTTGGACAGCTTCCCTTAATTTTATTCTTTTTCAGCATTCCTTCTCTTTTTAGTAGTCATTCCTTAAAATAATTTGAGAGTCATATTGTCAAGCCCTAAAATACAAGGTGGGGCAAAAGTAGGTTTACAGTGGTGAGTACATGAAACACAAAGTTTATCATTGCATTATTATTTATTAATTATTGTATTATTTTCTATATGAAAAACTGTAAACCTACTTTTGCCCCACCCTGTATTAAATCTATGTATTTACATGGCAGTCTTCTCTACCTTGTGGTGAGACGTGTACTTATTCATCATGATCTCCCCCATTGCCTAGCTCAGAGCCCAATAATGATGTGTACACTGATAAACAATTTTCCATTATCTCAGGTAAACTGAAGAAAATTTTATAATGAACAAAAGCATAAAATAATATGGCATTTCACTTCTATAAATACATATCCTCATAACAAATTGCAACTCTAAAAAGCCTAGAAAATGTGTTATGGTCTTATCGGTTAAAACACGACTGGTAATATTCTTTAAAAGACAAATTCTACAAGCAAGTGAATAATACTTACATTAGACAAATGAGCTAGTTCTATCTCCAGGAACGAATCCGTTGTTTTGGGTTCAGGCCTTATTGTGACCACGATGATTTTGGAATTAACGACAGTATAATTTCTGAAACACAGTAAATAATGATTACAAGGAAAAGGGACTGATGACAAATATAAATTCCTATTGCTTAATACATGTTGGGATAGTTAAATAAATAAATCCTAAGCAAAAAAAAAAATAGGGCAAGTAGATTTAAAACATGATACTAAACTATTATTCATGGAAAGAACAGTTCATTTTTTTGTTATAAACAAACCCTGTGTGGATTAGAACATTTTGGAAAGTGGGAAGCTATTGCTGACTGCTACCATTTTAGATGCAGGAAAGATGAAAAAGCAATAGCACTGTCAAGCTTTCAATTACTTAAATCTGATTCACCTATAAGAGAGATGGATTGTGAATTTAAACTTTCAGGTAATCTTTAAATGAATATAATCCATTGAGCTCAAGATGGATCAAACAGGTTTTTTGTTTATTTGTTTGTTTTCTCCAGGAGACCAAATATTCTTCTTGCAAAGTGCTGTCCTGGCATTTAAGACTATCTCCAAATTCATTAAGATGAATTTGTGGTGTAGCACGAAAGCAAGTAGAGTTTAAATATAAATAAATGCTGTTGATAATTATTGACCATCATTCATGTCAGTGACGGAGATCTACAGGCCACCTCTTTATCTCATTATGCTCAGTGTACGGAACATATTTGCCTTTCAAACTATCGTAACATGTATAGTTCACTCACAGAGAAACTTTAAAGATAATTATATTTACAAACTGCAAAAATTATACATAAATATAAACACATAAAGCTGAACCAAGTCCTTCTTGCACATATAGAGTTTCATCCAACATTTTAAAAATTCTATACATGTACTATTATTTAGAGACTTAAAGATGTCATTGTACTTTCAGCTTTTTGAAGGAGTATATTTCTTTCTGAAGAAATATATATATATATTGAATAAATATATATAAATATTTATAATATACAAATATCTAGGATATATATACATATATAGAATATATTTTTCAGCCCCCCTTTTTGATTTACTATAAGCCACCTGCTTTTCTATAGAACATGTACAATTCTGGGAACTCAACAGTTTTCAAAGACAAAATTATTTACTTTTTTTCCTCATTTTTGTTGTTTAAGGCTTTAGTTGCAGATAATATAATTCATCAATTTTAAGTGGGGAGTATAATGCTTTTGGTAATTGTAATTATCATGTAGCCACCACCAAATTAAGACAGACAACTGCTCCTTCACCCTCAACAGTTTCCTTGAGCCTCTTTGTACTTGATCCCCTCCCACTCTCATGTTTCCAGTATTTCATTTAATACTAAATGAGTCAATCAATGGTAAGGTTCATTGAGAAGGATATATATAGCATACAGATATTTTGTATTATTTAAAAAGTTAGATAGTTTACAAAAATAACCCCAGAAATTTATAAATTTGTCAAGGGAGTTATGAAGATCTCTTTGTGTGTATAGATATGTAGGGATTTTGACTTTGGGAAACTGGGCTGTGGGAAGCAAGATAAAGATAAGTAGCTAAGATAAGCAGCCTTCTGTAGGGTATGTTACTCTGAGCCAGGTTCATCAGCTACTCACCTGGCCTGATGGAGATGGTCCCTAGAGGAAGGGATATGCCTTATGGCTTTCAGTGTGTGTGTGTGTGTGTGTGTGTGTGTGTGTGTGTGTGTGTGTGTGTTAGCTTATTTAGAATATATTTGGGAAAGGATGTATGTCAATATATTTATGCAGGTGAATGTTCTTATCATATTTATGTGATTACCCCCCACCCTGTGCTACTAACATGCACTTATTTCTACTACTGCATCCATTAATGCTATGATATGTCCCCTTCCACAAGATTAGAAGTTCCATGAGGGCAATATTTGTATCTAGCATTTATATATCCTCACTTGCATTATGCTTGGCACATTTTAGTGCTAAAAATATTTGAATGCCTTATTAAGTAAACACATACTAAAAAATCAAACTTTGGATCAAGTCGATTTAAAATGTAATTATATTATGGTATCAAAATGTTCAATGAAGGAAAAATCAGCAAATTTATATTATGCAATAGGTTCTATTAAAAAAGTGTACACTGTACAAAATTAGTTTTAATTTATTCAATCAACTGAGTCTAATTTGCATAAGTGAAAAGCTGGCTCCTTATGTCAGGCTTTGTGATCTACTAATGCTTCTTGGCCGGGTCTCCTAGTACATTTGTATTCATTGCTAGGAAAGCTGATCTACAGCCAAATGCATTTCATGACTAGAGTAATAACAGTCTTTCCTGTCCTTGAAGTTTGTGTTACTTGGCATCAGTAACATTTAAAAATGGGTAGAGTTATTCACTCAAAGGAGACCTAAGTTATTCTTCACATTTTAAATAAAGGCTTAAGTTACTAAGGATATCTATGAAGCCTATCTCAAAGAAAGCAAAAAAGTGATTATAAAATGCAATGCAACTGTTTACAAGAGATTCACTTTAGGTATAAGGACATACATGGCTGAAACGGAAAGATGGAAAAGAATATTCCATGCAAATGATGACCAAAAGAGAGCAAGGATGGTCATACTTGTAGCACACAAAATAGTCATTAAGTCGAAACATTGTAATAAGAGACAAATAAAAAAATATATAAAATAATGAAAGGGTCAATTATCCAGGTAGATATAACAATTATAAACATACCTGTACCTAACAACTGAGTACCCAAATATATGAAGTAAACACTGACAGACTTAAAAGAGAAAGACAGTAACACAATAATAGAATAATGGTTAGGTTAATCAGATAGCATAAAAAAAAAGAACAGAGAATTTCAACAACACTATAGAACACTTGGACTAACAGACATATATAACATTCCATCCAACAGCAGCAGAATATACATTCTTCTCAAATGCATATAGAGCATTCTCCAGGATAGATCACAGGTGAGTCATTAAAGGGCCTTAACAGTCCTAGCCGGTTTGGCACAGTGGATAGAGAATTGGCCTGCGGACTGAAGGGTCCCAGGTTCGATTCCAGTCAAGGGCACATGCCTGGGTTGCAGGCTCAATCCCCAGTAGGGGGCATGCAGAAGGCAAGCTGATCAATGATTCTCATCATTGATGTTTCAATCTCTCCCTCTGCCTTCCTCTCTGAAATAATTAAAAATATATTTTAAAAAAAAGAAAAAAAGTTTTTCTTTCTGACCACAGTGGAATGAAACTAGAAATCAATGTAAAACTATAAAATTCACAGATATGTGGAAATTAAACAATACTCTCTTGAACAATCAATGGCTCAAAAAAGAGATCACAAAAAAAGTTTAAAAAATATATTTAATCAAATGAAAATAAAAACACAACATACAAATACATATGGAATGCAACAATAGCAGTATGAAGATCAAAAGATATAAGACTAAATGCCTTCACTTACAAAGAAAAAAAGCTCAAATCATCAATCTAACTTTACACTGCAAGCAGCTAGAAAAAGAACAACTAAACACAACGTTAACAGAAGGAAAGAAATTAATAAAGATTAGAGCATAAATAAATAAAATAGAGAAGAGAAAATCAATAGAAAATTTCAACCAAACTTAAGACTTGGTTTGTTTGCTTTTTTTAAAAAAAAACCAACAAATTTGATAATCTCTTAGCTAGAATAACTTTAAAAAAAAAGAGTGAAAACTCAAATAAGAAAAATCAGAAATGAAGAGGAGACATTACAACTGATGTTACAGAAATAAACAGGGTCATGAGAGACTACTATATGTCAATAAACTGAGTAACTTAAAAGAAATCAAATTCCTACCAAGACTGATTCTTGAAGAAATAAACATAACTATATAAATAGTAAGATTGACTTAGTAATCAAAAACCACCCAATAACAACAAAAAGACCATGATCAAATTAATTCACTGAAGAATTCCCCCAAACATGTAAAATATAATCTCTTCTCAAACTCTCCCAAAGCACTGATGGGGAGGGAATAATTCAAAATTCATTTATGAGGCCAGCATTACCCTGATAACAAAATCAGACAAAGATATCACAAGAAATGAAAACTACAGGCCCATATCCCTAGTAGATATTGGTGCAAATATTCTAAACATAATACCAAATTCAACATCACATTAAAAAGATCATACACCAAGATCAAGTGATGTATTGCTGAGATGCAAGGATGGTTCAACATACGAAAATCTGTCAATGTAATATACTACGTTAACATAATGAAGGTAAAAAAATGTATGTTCATCTTAATTGGTACAGAAAAAGCACTTAAACAAATCAACATTTTTATGTTAAAAAACTCTCAACAAATTAGGTATAGAAGGAATGTACCTCAACATACTAAAGGCCATATATGAAAAATCTACAACTATACATACTCAATGGTGGAAAACTGAAAGTGTTCACTGCAAGATCAGGAAAAAGGCAAGAATGCCATCAATTGCTCCTTCCATTTAATATAGTACTGAAATTCCTACCAAAGCAAGAAAAAGAAATAAAGAGCAAACAAATTGGAAAGGAAGAAAGAAAATTATCTCTGTTTGCAGATGGAATGATCTGTGGGGCTACTGGAGGGATGATGGGGGGGGGGCACTGGCACCTGCCTTGGCCGACCTGGCACTGCCCGCTTGCCAGCCCTGCCCCCACCACCGCCGCCTGTCACCAAACTCTGCAGGGTTACTGGTGGGGCGATCAGGGGATGGGGGGGCACTGGCACCTGCCTTGGTTGGCCTGGGGCCTACGGGCTGGGGCAGCTCCTGCATTGAGCATCTGTCCCCTGGTGGTCAGTGTGTGTCATAGGAACTGGTTGTTCCACCGGTCGTTCTGCCGTTTGGTTGATTTTCATATTAGGCTTTTATTATACAGGATTATTATAGAAAGAAACGCTGTCATATGCTACAACATGCATAAAATTTGAGGACATTATGCTAAAGTGAAATAAGCCTGTTGCAAAAAGGCAAACACTGCATGATTCCTCTTATATGAGGTATCTAAAATGTCCCATTTTTTAGAAACAGAAAGTAGAATGGTGATTTCCAGGGGCTAGGGGAGATGGTAAAAGGTGACTTATTGTTCAAGGAGTACAGAGTTTCAATTTTATGAAATGAAAAATTTCTAGAGATCTGTTGCACGATAAGGTGCATATAGTGAACACTGCTATTCTGTACACTTAAAAATAGTTAAGAGGGTAAATTTCATGTAAGGTGTGTCTTACCACATTAAGAAAAATGCAATTACAGGAGATATATCAGTGGAGAGGGTTATGGAACTAAATGTTCAAATAAAGTATAACTAGATAAAGTACAGTAAAAAGATGTTTATCATTTAATGAAAAATTTTAAAATTAGAGTAGCCTCTTTCCATGTTCAGAATATAGTTCATGTACCTTCTTTTTTTGGAATATATTTTTTATTGATTTCAGAGAAGAAGGGAGAGGGAGACATAGAAACATCAATGATGAGAGAGAATCATTGATTGGCTGCCTCCTGCAAGCCCCCCACTGGGGATCGAGCCCACAACCTGGGCATGTGCCCCTGATCGTAATCAAACCTGGAACCTTTCAGTTTGCAGGCCGATGCTCTATTCACTGAGCCAAACCGGCTAGGGTTCATGTAACTTCTAAATAGAGTTTTCCTAATTGTTTTAAACAAGCCCTCCCCCCCTAATTTTAATAAAAACAAAATAAAATAGATGGTTTCACATATGTCCTAGGTACTTGGAACTTCATCAAAATTATTAAGTTCCATACATTTGTTTATAAAACTAAAATCAGCTCATGGCTGCTAAAATGTAGGGTTAGGGTTAGGCTAACAGAGCTTTGAAAACTAAATTTGAAATTATGTTTGCTAAAGGGCGTTAACACTTAGGACTACAAAGAAGTTAAGTAATCAGGGATTTAAACTCACTTTTAATAGATATGGCTAAATTAAATTCATATTCTTGTAAATAATATACTGAATATATAATACTAAAATATTTAAAAGCATTAGCCAAGCAAACTGTTATCCTCATAGATGATATTAATTTCCTCATGGTAGGACATTATTAAAAGTTACAGACCATCACAAAACTACAATATTTCATTTCAAACTCAGAATGTAGAAGCAAGTTTCAAAGATTAGATCTTAAAACTGAAGAACAGGGGCAGTTGAGAGAATTGACTACTTCAGGTTGATTACCTTCAGGAAGTATTGGTATAAAAGTGATTGTTTTCACTTCTTTATTATTTTCAATATTACTTAGTACAATTGCTTTCCTGATTGCTTTTAATTCCCATAATATTGGAAACTCTAATGAATTCCATTTCCTAAATATGAAAAAATTCAGGATGATTTATCTCCATTAGGTTGGTGCACTTGACAGCAAATTCATGTGATTTTGCTTTATTGGAATTTGTTCATTTTTAAAAGATAATTTTCAAACAGCCACCAGTTGTTTTTTGATCAGCTGTATTTTTCCTGGCATTTTAATAATAGTGGAATTTGCATATAATTTTAATTAGATCCTTCACAATATCTTGAATGTTAATAGCTATATTAAAGTGCTTATTATTTTTTAACAGGATTACATCTTCTCCATGTCTTACCAGGAAAACTACACATTACTCCCACACTCAAAAGTATTGTGATTTTCCTACAAAACCAAAACCTGACTTTATTAAATGAATCAGAAAGTGGATTGTTTACAACTGTTTCTTGACCTCTTTGGCTTAAGTGTATGCGTGGATGCACCTTTTTTTCCTTAGAGATAATTTCCAGAAGGTCAGTTCTTAGAAGTGGCATTTCTATATCAATGGCAATGCATTTTTAAAGCATCTTGATATTGCCAAACTAAAAGGTTATTACAGTTTAAAAACCTCACCAGCAGCTGAAGTGCTTGCCAGGTTGTGAATGGTTTAGTTCTTTGACCTGAGTGGGGCCTGTGTGCAGGTGCCCTCACCTCCCCCTAACTATCCCTCTGACCCAGGCTGGCCAGCCTTCACCTGTCAGGCCCAAAAGTGGTCTTGAGGGGGTGGAAGAGTGACAGCCTCTAGCCTTACTATCAGTAGCTTGACTTGGGGCCACCAAGGTGAACCCAAGCTTGCCCACACATGGCCACCTCCTCCTGGGCCTTACAAGGTTTTCTGCAGAAGATACATATGTGTACACATTAATATACAGGTCCATGGGTGTACTGATTAAAGGAATGGATGCTGGCCTCATAGACGAGAGTCTTGGTTTTGGCAGGCAGAATACTGGAGTTGGATTAGAACTCAGTCACTTACTGGACATATAAGCTTGGGCAGGTCACTGAAGCAATAAGGAGCTCAGTTCTTTCATCTAAAAATTAGAGTTCTGGTGGGTACTAACCTTTAAAGGGCCTCGCCGCATTAATATCCACTGGTTCTATGCTTTTTAATCACAACAAAGTTGTGTTGTGATTCATCTTGTTTTGTGTTACATCAGAGCTCAATCACCCACACAAATAAAATCAGATCATTCCAAGTTTTATAAACCGATACAGTAAGAAATTTTTCTGAAGAAGAATAAAAGTGGGAGGCTGACAATAGCAGCACATATTTAGTTTGGACTTGAGTAGAGCATATTTCCTACATTGGAAGAGATAATTTGAATATGCTTTATGTAAAAGGAAAGACGATCAAGCAGTAACATAAAAATTACAGCAGAGAGAATAGCTACATGTATATTAGGGCAAGAGAAGAAAATTTTAAGTAAAAGAGTCAATATGCAGTTATTTATGTCTTTGTATGAAGGAAAAATTTTAAATTATATCTATTCAAAACATTACATGAAGTTCTTCTTTCCAGTCCCCATGAGGAAAATTATGCAAAGTATTGTTTTGAAGATGAGTATATCAAAATATAAAATCCCTGGAAACTTAACAGAATCCTAACATTATTCTGTGTATGGGAAACTTGGCTGCGAAAATGTCAACAGATAATTAGTAAAATGATCACTGAGGAAAGTGTGTTATTGAAATTTGGTAAATAATAAGTAAACATATAGAGTAAATTTATACATATTTTTTAAAATTTGAATGAGAAAATATTGCCTTTCCTATTGGGTTTAATTCAGTTAAATTTAGACAATAAACAAGATGTATGTAATATATTTTCATATTTTAAACACCAAATTTCTATGTGCTCTATTTTTATAAATGGCTTATATGGGATGTCCTATCATATAAGACAATTATTCCAGTAAACATTTCTTGGACCTTTATAATTTATTAAGCATTGTTCTGGGAATTTTGACCTTTCAGGAAATTTAAAAGAATTAAGATAGTAAGGTTAGCAGGGTTGCTGCTTAGTAAATGTTTATCGAATGACTATAAAACAAAATATCACCCTTACCCATTAAAAGGCTTACTCTATGTAGAAGATCTATATTTGGTACAATTACTCACTAAACTGTGTAGGACAACTTTTTGAAAAGGAAAAAATAACAAGCCTAAAAATGCTCACTTAGATTATTCTACTGTACAAAAGAAAAGAAAATAAGAAGTAAATGCAAATATTTCATTTTTCAAATAGTACTTAAATATTTCATCTTGAGCTTGCTATGTCATTATTTCTGGTCAATGAATCTAAATGTGAATATTGATTTCTCATAGTCATTTACCTAATTACTTTGTACACAGAAAGTATAAGTTGGTATACATAGTTATAATTCTTATTCAAAGGTTATCAAGGGTTTAAAGCTAAGGAATATGTCAGAACTCTAAAAAGTTCATAATTTTACTATAATAAAGATAGGGGATTTTTGAAGTTGGAAAGAACCTTTGAGGTAAACCCCACTTTATAAAAAAAAAGTCAGTGACTTGCTCAAAGGCTAATCTGAATCTCTTTGTCTCACAGGGATATTAGGGGAAATTCAAAGCTCCAAATGGCTCCCCGCTTTATCCATGAAATCACCCATAATACATCCTTTAATCTACCCACCAGTTGTAGTGACCACTGCCTTTGCCATGCTTTTAAAACAATGTTAAAATGCTAAGTAAATGTGTTTTCTTTTTACAAAAAGCTGATATCCCTAGATACATTTCCAATTCCCTTGACTGTATTGGTTTATGAAACTTGGAATGACCTGATTTCATTTGTGTGGGTGATGGAGCTCTGGTATAACACAAAACAAGATGAATCACAACACAACTTTGTTAGTCATGTGGGGAAATTCATTCACAGTCTAAATCACTTATGGTGAATATTTTATTTGCATTCACCATACCCCTCAGCAGTAAATAGAGTGAAATTGCACATGAAGTGCTTCTATTTTTAAAGTTGAACTGAAGGCAGATGATTACTCAGTGACTGGACAAGTTTATCATTTTTTGGTTATTTTAAATTGGAATGAAAACCCAAGTCGTCTGATTTAAAGAAGTGTCTCAAATTCTTGAAAGATGAACTTTACACAAGTGAACTCCCTGTGGAAATAAGTATGTAACATAGAGTATCTGGTGGTTACTTGTAACTTCAGCTCATTTCCCCTCAAATGAACATCATACACAAGGGTAGAGGCAGTTTTATCTGTGGGTAGTTGTACATACCAATGTGTTTTAATAAAGCCAGTGGAAAAGTTGAGAGTAAACTTATTAGTTTTGAAAACCTGTTACAAACCTATTCAAATTCAGAAAGCCCAAATTCCACCCAGAGAAGAGAGTTAAAGAGGACTAAATTCCCATAAATGTCTCTGTAGATGAAGGAGAACCTGCATTGTCTCGAGTGGGACTCTTGATGACTCACCAACTATACTGCAATTTGCTGTACATAGACTTTCTCCAAAGAATTGTGACTACTCACTGCAGCTGCAAAATCCTAGTTGCTTCTTTGGGAGGCCTTTTTCTGCTGGACTGAACTCTAATTGGTTTTATTTATTAGACCATTTGTTATACCCCTGGTATAACGGTACACATCATTCACAGTCTCTCCTCCCTAAAAATGTGAAGTTGTATTCATGAGGGTATGAGTAAGAGCTCACTGCAACTGTGGCTTTGTTTAACTGAAATACAACTTTATCTCAGTCCTCCAAAATGAGGCGTGATGGAGGAGACAGGTCACCATGAGTGGTAACATAACCATCCATAGATACAAGTGATGCCTTCTGTGAAACTAGGTAAGTTAGTTAAGGCAATAGATAAAACAAATGGATGTTGGTAGGATTACTATTTGTAATTGTTTCTTTAATGACTGGGAGAAAAGAAATGAAAAGATTTCTTCCAAAAATAGTACTCTAATTGAACAATAGCATTTTTTCTTAATGTGACTATAATTGAGTATATATCTAGAAACAAATTGAGATCTTGTGCAAATGAAGGAAAAAACCATGTATTCCCAGTCATCATGACACTTTTAATTTCATGCAATGTTTATGAACAGTACCATTATGTACAAATAAATAGAGAAGACATTAATTTTAAAACAAACCATTCCTCTATAAAGACTTGAGGTGTTTGGTTTTTTTTGTCTCCTCCTCAGTCTTAAGACAAGTCAAGATTAGTCACAAAAGAATTGCAGGACTATACTCACAGACCAAAATCATCCTTTCTAATTGTTTTGAAATGCATAGTATGCTAATAAGCTCTTCCTTAAATTGGTATTTTCTATTTCACTTAGGAAAAGCCTTTTGTATTAACAAAGCTTGTCAGGCTACTTTCATAGAATGAGCTATAATTACATTTTTTGGAATAATGTACAAAGGTTATAACAGCTTATTACTTTGCAGCTTACCTCAGAGTGGGCAAAATTAGATCTAAGTTTTTGTACAGGACTGCTCCAAGAACAAATACGGATGACTCATCTAATTCTAGAAAGAATAAAATTTTAAAATATTAGTAAAACAGCAAGAAACATGCTATGTCTTATAAAACTTTAATCTACTAATTACAAGGGGATCCCAGGACTTGCTGATGAAAGCTGGGTAAAAGAAATGCCTTCTTAACCATGAATGGGAAGGTTATTCCCCACACTCCACACATGGACTGAAGCTCTAAAAGATGTATTGTTAGTGGGTTTGTGTCAGAAAATAACCATCCTTTGAAGTAACCTTCCTTCATCAGGTTAAGAGAAGAAACTATCATTATAGCGAATAAGTTTAAAGTCCCAAAGATATGAGGAAAGACAGCCAATTCTCCTTTTGCAGCTCTACGTCATGAGGTCAAAACTTCCAAGGTAAGAATTAAGACCACAATGTCACTGTCCAAAATGACATTAATTTTAGAGACAAACGAAGATGTTCTTAAAACTTAACTTTTTCTTAAATCTGTTTTTATAGACCAAAAGAATATTTTCAAACCATAACCAATGTGAGGTGGAAGAAATAAAAATGACTTTGCCTGGAAAATGCAAGACATTTTCATTACCTGAAGCTAAAACATTAAGCCTCAGGCTTTCCAATGGGATAAGCCTGTCAATACGGAAACCTGACCATGTCAAGCTTAGGTCTATACTTTGCACTTGTATTTTTTTTCCATTTAAATAGATCCTTTGCTCCAGTAAATTGAGAGATTTAAAGACCAAATTTAAGTTTTCTCTTGTACAAAATTAGTTTAGTGACTGTTTCTAAATTGTTTAATATATGGAGATTTATGACCAGACTTTTTTATTTTTATACTTTTAATTTTTTTTTAATATTTATTATTTCTTTATTTTTTTCCCTTAGGCTCCATGGAATACTATACTTGGCATCCTGTTTAAGAATATTTTCTTTTTTAAAAATATTTTTATTGAATTTATTGGGGTGACATTGGTTAATAAAACCAGATGGGTTTCAAGTATACAACAATATAGACTTTTATTAAATGATCTTATCAGAAATATGTTGTCAAAACCCAAGTTATCTCACATACATACCTTTTGATGACACAGGAGTAAAAATGCTTTTTGGAATGACTACTCTATCTTCTGAGTTTCTTGCCCAGTCAACCATTCCCTTCCGTCCTTTCATTGGGAAGTTGATGTCCGTCAGAACAGAGGCTGCAGGAAGCTTCTGAATGCTAGCCACTATTAAAAAAGTAATAATGTCAACTCAAACTTTCCAGAGCAATCAAATGTGATCATATTAAACCATATAGTATATTCAAAATAAAATTTCAAGCCAAAATTACATTTATCAGAGTTACAAAACGGACACTTCTTCTATGAAACAATATGCATTAAGGTTGCTAATTCTTTTACTTATCAACCTGGGTTTTTGTTGCTTTTGGCAGGAATCATTCAATGAAGGTCAATGGTGGGGTGGATATTCGAAAAGTACCAGCAGGTACCACCAGGCAGGTTATTTGTGGGAGGCCTCCATTTCAATTGTTCGAAGCTCATGCTGTATTTTTTTTTGGTTAAATATTTTGATTAACACACTTGACTCACAGACTAAATTTTGCATTTAAATCTAAACTTTATATTCAGAACATTTTTTTTTGTATTTACATCTGAACATTGTCTTTGGGAAAAATTGTTCATGGATTAGGTGGAATGTCATGAAGACATGGAAAACAAAGCCATATTGCTCTGGGGGTCAGACTGTCAGAATGCACATAATGAGGCACCATGAATGCTATAACCATAGAACCAATATAACATGCAGAAATAGTAAACAAATACAACAAACAATTCTTAAACTGTGACCCCACAATTGAAAGTAAAAAATAAATATTATATATATGAATAAAAAATTATGTCTTTATTTGTAATAAGTATTTTAACATATTGAAAAATTATTAATTATATGTTTGCTGGATATATGTTTTATTATAAGTACTCAACAATATTACATATTTATTGTGTATATATATATATATATAAACAAATACATATAAAACTACATATAATAAAACTATGATGATAAATACTTAAGCACTTATTAATTATATACATTTCAATTAAGTAATGTAATTTTTATAACCTTTACATAGGACCATAATTGTTCTACATTGGTTTTAGGTGCCCCATGCAGGATTTAAATGGAAAGATGATAGGGAATCTCTAAAAGCTATCACAATAGGAAGGCAAAAGTAAGAAACCATTAGGCTCCTCATAAGTGGATTTCATTCTAAATAAACTTGTAATTTAAAGCAAGGGAGGATTAAAATGAAGATCTTAATGATATTAGTTGTATAAATATATTACTGCACTACTGGCTGAGTTCCAAATTAAATTGGGTATGTATTATTATACTTTATTAAAGCACTTTTAAGCTATTCTACACATCCATTATCAGCATCAGATGGAATTTCATTTGGCCTGTAATCTATAATAATAAAAGTTTAATATGCAAATTGACCAAAACCATCCAGATGTCCTTCCGGATGACCTTCCAGATGAAGTCGGGGCTGCAGCTGCGGGATCGAGGCAGCCGCTGTGGCTGTGAAGGCCTACTCTTGCATGAATTTTGTGCATCAGGCCTCTAGTTTGATATAATAAGCCTAAAAATGGATTTTGTAACTAAATGGTGAAGGAAAGGGAATACATAAATTAGTTATGAATGTTAAGTCCTGTTTTCAGATAACATCTCTAATTACTAGTATTTCATTTTATTTTTATTTTTATTTTTTTAAATATATTTTATTGATTTTTTACAGAGAGGAAGGAAGAGAGATAGAGAGTTAGAAACATCGATGAGAGAGAAACATCGATCAGCTGCCTCCTGCACATGTCCTACTGGTGATGTGCCCACAACCCAGGTACATGCCCTTGACCGGAATCGAACCTGGGACCTTTCAGTCCGCAGGCCGAAGCTCTATCCACTGAGCCAAACTGGTTTCGGCAAATTACTAGTATTTTAATTTCCTTCATTTTTCAAACCCTATAGTCTTTGTTGTCCAAAAATAACTCAATTCAAGTGTCCTTAAGGTCCAAATCCTCCATTGCACATAGATGGACACTATATTGCAATACACTCTTTCTTTGGAGTCCTACTGTAAACTCTATCCAATATGCAAAACTAAGCTCATCTATGTCCAAACTCCTTCATTCTAACTTTCGTTTTATTGGTGTTAAAGGAAATTTATTTCACCTCTGCTCTAAATCTAGTGAAGAGAAATGAAGGTTGTTTTTTTTTTGTTTGTTTTTACTGTCACACAACTGGTTCCTCCTATAAAAATAATGAAAGATAAATTGCTGGGCCTTGAAGTCTAATAATTCCTCTGTTTCCATATATATGAAAAGAAAAACTTAACAGAAAGAAGAAATAAAAAATGGAGAAGACATAGTTTCTATCGACTCTATATCATTTCATCCTGAATAAATTTTAGTATAATACCATGTTCTTAAAAATATAAAAATGTTATATTTAAATGTGGATCTATCTCTCTTTATAAAATACAGTTATTCTTCAATTAGAAGTGCATTGGATTTTTAATTATGACTATATAGATTATATTGTACTTTTAAAAATATATTTTATTGATTTTTTACAGAGAGGAAGGGAGAAGGAGAGGGATAGAGAGTTAGAAACATTGATGAGCGAGAAACATCGATTCAGCTGCTTCCTGCACACTCCCTACTGGAGATGTGTCCACAACCAAGGTACATGCCCTTGACAGGAATCGAACACGGGACCCTTTAGTCCGCAGGCTGGCACTCTATCCACTGAGCCAAACCGGTCAGGGCTATATTGTACTTTTGAACACAGTCTAGATTAAAGGAATATAAAAATAAATTAGGATCACTATTAAATCTCTACAAAAGTCCTTTGAACTGAGCATAAAGATACATAAAAACAAACATTTATTCATTAATTTTAGTAAGAATGCAGTTTTAAAGATGGTATTTTTAATAAATCATTATAAAAAGGGATACTTCATAGATTCAAATGTTAGCCTTCAAATTATCAACATACATGTTCCTTAAAATATGAAGTATTTAAAATTATACATCTTTATCTTAAACACACGAGGAAGGTCCTTAAGAAGACATTGCAGTTTTTTTATGACCCTGCACTGATTAACCAGAAAAACTATTTCCACACAAATGCTTTAAAGAGGGTTTTTATATCCTGCTTTTTTCAGTCCCTGTACCAGACACCTGGCCCAATCCAATCCTCAATTATTTCCCTTCTTGACCGAGTTTAACCGTTTAAAACCCCTAGGTAGACTTTAGATGCATTTATAGTCTTTAGTGAACTGGGAAGCTCATACGTTGAGTGAGCACTAAAGAGGTATGATTTAAAATGAATGTCTTAAACTATGTCAAGAGTAAATATGCGCCAAAACCGGTTTGGCTCAGTGGATAGAGCGTCAGCCTGCGGACTGAAAGGTCCCAGGTTCGATTCCGGTCAAGGGCATGTACTTTGGTTGTGGGCACATCCCCAATAGGGAGTGTGCAGGAAGCAGCTGGTCGATGTTTCTCTCTCATCGATGTTTCTAGCTCTCTATCTCTCTCCCTTCCTCTCTGTAAAAAATCAATAAAATATATATTTTTTAAAAAAAGAGTAAATATGCGCCAGGACTGGCAAAGGGACCTGAATGCAAAGCACAAGTGCAAAGCTATATACTTTGGTTCTGTAATAATTTCTGCATTAAAACCAGTTATAGTGGGAGTTTAGATGATAGAGCAGCTTTCCTCAACACTGAGAAAATGCCTTTTTTATTATTATTGAATTTATTGGTGTAACAATGGCTCACAAAACCATATAGGTTTCAAGTATACAACTCAAGAAAACATCATCTGCACACTGCATTGTGTGTCCATCGCCCCAATCAAAGATTCTTTCCTTCCTCCTTTTCCCCCTTTGCCTACCTCCACCTACCCCACAATATAAATGAGATCATATGGTATTTGTCTTTCTCTAACTGGATTATTTCACTTAGCATAATACTCTCCAGATCCTCAGATCATCCAATGCTGTCACAAAAGGTAATATTTCTTTCCTTTTTTTTTTTTACAGCCATGTGTAAATGTATCATAGCTTTTTTATACGGTACACTCATCTACTGATGGGCATAGATCTTGGCTATTGTAAATAATACTACAATGAACAAAGGGGTACATATATTCGTTTGAATTAGTGATTTGGGTTTCTTTGGATATATTCCCAGAAGTGGGGTTGCTGGGCCAAATGGCAGTTGCATTTTTAATTCTTTGAGGAACCTCCCTACTGTTTTTCACAGTGGCTGCACCAGTCTGCATTCCCACCAGCAGTGTACTAGGGTTCCCTTTTCTCCACATCCTTGCCAGCACTTGTTATTTGTTGATTTAGTGATGGTAGCCATTCTGATACCTGTGCGGTGATATCACACAGAAGTCTTAATTTGCATATCTATGATGATTTGTGACTTTGAGCAGAGAAAAAGTTTTTCTTACGGAAGTTAAAGTACTTAGAAGAAAACTCAAAAAACACAGTGCCCCTGAACAAGTAGGTACATCTTTTTTTTTTATATATATATATATATTTCATTGATTTTTTACAGAGAGGAAGGGAGAGAGATAGAGAGTTAGAAACATCGATGAGAGAGAAACATCGATCAGCTGCCTCCTGCACACCTCCTACTGGGGATGTGCCCGCAACCCAGGTACATGCCCTTGACCGGAATCGAACCTGGGACCTTGCAGTCCACAGGCCGACGCTCTATCCACTGAGCCAAACCAGTTCTGGCGAGGTACATCTTTTGAATGCTCCAAGAATTACCCTAAATTCATTGTATTGTGTTTTCATTACAACACTAGATTTGATCTCTTATGTAATAAAAATAGGTGACTCATCACTGATAAACTTTGGTGTAAAACCAGCTGCATTTTCATTTTGCAATTTTAATACTTTTATTTTGACCTTGGATATGCAGTCCTTTGAAAGCATCATGTCTGTTACAGGCCAAGCTCTTAAAGGATTCATGTTCAGTATAGATTTTTGCTCATCAGAAAGAATAGGGAATTTTTGCAGATGGTTCTAAAAGCACAAGAGGTGTTTTTTTTTCTTTGTATGTGTGTGTGTGTGTGTTTGTCACCACTGAGCCCTCCTGTGGTTCATCAAGCAGGGTGGTGTTTCTAGCCTTGTTCCATGATGTTCTACCTTTTGCTTTTACCGAGGTCCTGGAGGATGGGGACTATGTGTTCTTCATTCTTATGTGAATGATGCACAAACAAGTTAGAGTTAATTAATTTGTACACCAGTTGCATCATGGATAATGGAAGGCATGTAGAAGGAAAACGCTGTGGAGCAAACGTGCGTGGGTGAATGTAGCAGGAGGAAGCCAAATGGACAAAGGAGGGTCAGTAAAGGAAAGTGGGCGCTTAACCAGAATGGCTTAAGTGTGGACTCTGTACCTGGGCCCTGGATACAAAACCCTGGTATTTTAGGGTAACTATAATGTTCTAATTTTTTGTGGGGGCAGTCTCAGTTTATCCCTGTTTTGTGTAATTATGAATGGCATCCCCTATCACTCTCAAAAGTCTCATTTTAGAAAATAAATTCCATGTTCATCTTACATGTAGTGTGACACTGGGAAAATGGCCTAACCTCTCTGTGCCTCAACTTCCTCTTCTGTAACATGGGAATGATACTAGCTACTACATCAGGATTTTGGAGGATGAAATAAGTTAGGCAACTGATAGTTTTGTTCATGCACATACAGCAAGCACACAAGGACTGAGTAGAATCTGCATGCAGTGTAACCCCCTGGCACTTAACAGCTTAAAAAGCCCTGGTTTTTAATCCTCACCTGAGGATATTTTTCCATTGACTTTTAGAGAGAGTGGAAGAGAGAGGGAAAGTAAGAGAGAAATATAAATGTGAGAGAAACACATCAATTGGTTGCCCCCTGCATGGGCCTGGCCAGGGCCTGGGCTGGCGAGGAACCTGTAGCCTAGGTACGTGCCCTTAACTGAACTCGAACCCAGGACTCTTCAGTCCACAGGCCTATGCTCTATCCACTGAGAAAACCAGCTAGAGCAAAAAAGCCATGGTGGTTTTTTTTTGTATTTATACAACAATGCTAAGGGCAGTTGGAAGAGAAGGGAATAACAGCTGATACTGACTGTACAATAGTTCCGTATCTATCAAATGCCTCCTTTGTGCTAGGCACTGTTCTCACCACGGCATTTAGTGCTTTACACATGATCATCTTAATTATATTTAAGACAACCCTGGGAGATACTGTTATTATCAGTAGTATATGATTTTGCACTCTGTGGTGCAGTTTGATTTTTACCTAACAAATGTATACCAAATTTACCTTGCCTTACTGTAATATTTTTTGGACTGACTATAAAAGACAAGTATAATGATTCAAGTAGAGGAAATAAAACTCTTTCACTTGTCTAACAGGAGATCAAAACTAGATACGACTGAAGAACAGTGGTTACCAAAAGGGGATATTGAGATTATATATATCAATACATGCAGCATAATCTTTATGTTTTCACATCTCTATGAAAAATCACATTTTAGAATTCTAAAACAGTGGCTTATAGGAAACACTCAGACATTCAAACAGACAGATTTTTAGTTGTTCTCCTCTTTGCTCTGCCTCCCTCATTTACTCTGTTTACTTTCCCAAAAGTCTGGAATGAGCAATATGAAGGCGATAGAGAAAGATCCAGCTCACTAGAGAGCAGTATGTAGCCATCACTTTCCAGGAAACACAGCCACTAGGCAGGGGCGGCTGCAAGGACCCCGGTGCTGAGAGCACAGTGCACCCTCAGTTCCATCTCCACCATCCCCATTACACAGTGTAGGATCCTCTCATCCCAGGAGCGGCACACAGCAACTTAGATGGTCTCAGACTTAGAAATGTTCTTCCCATGAGGAGTTTACAGAGCGTTTTTTATTTTTAAGAGAAAAAAAGCAGGATTCTCTTAGTTTCAAAACTAAGACAAATTAGATAGACAGTCAATAAAGTAATGATATGGCATATCAAAAAAACTTTTTTCAACCTGTTGCCTTTTAATGACATAGTATATGTATCGAAACTTTAATTAACCATTTTGCATATTCCTTTTCAGAAGCAAAATTAAAAAAGGAACTTGCAAATTGTTTGTGAGTCATCAGCTTTAGATTCTATTTAGCCATTTCAATCAAGCCTGGGAGCCTTTGCACGGGTGGGCATGTTTCTCTTTCCTGCTCAGGGTCTTTTTGCCAGACTTCAGTGCTCTCTACGGGGGACCCTGTCCGCTTCCTCTTGGGTCTCCCCCACTCCCCCACATGCAGTCATGCGGACACAGGTGGTACATGCACTCCATACACATGGCTCTGTTCCGCTGAACTGTCTCAACTAGGGACTGGCCAACTATAACTCACAGGCCAAATCTGTCCTACCAGCTATTTGCATTTGGTCTGCAAGCTAAAAATGATTTTCACATTCCTAAAAGGTTGAAAATAAATGTTTGAGAACTATTTCTTGGTGCGTGAAAAGTAAATGAAATACAGTTCCCAGTGTCTACAAATACATTGGGACACAGACACGCCCCTTCATTTACTAGTCCATGTTGTCTAGGGCTGCTTTCATGCAACAGTGGCAGAGTTGGATAGTGACAGCGCAGACTACATGGCACACAAATCCTAAAGTAGTTACTGCCTGGCCCTTCACAGAAAAGGTTTGCCCACCGCTGTTCTAGATATATGTTAGAGAAGTCATTTTTTAAAAATTTTGTTTTATTGCTTAAAGTATTGCAAAGAGTATTACATATGTTACACTTTTCCTTTAAAAAGAAATACATTCTAAAAGCATCTTAGTTTGTGCACTTTTTCTGTTATCTATTGCATGTTCTTTCTGACTTTTTTTCGATGCTACACAGAATATAGTGAGGGAAGTTTAAACAGATCATGCCATTTTTTTCCAGTTTTTAAAAAGAGTATGTTTAGTGGATTTTAAAAACAGGCGTTGATGATCACTCATCTTCTCTACAAAATGTACTTTATGATTTAACATAAATATAAAATAACTCCTAACATAAATATAAAATAAATGTGAAATCGGACTCACTTTTGCATGTCTACCTGAACAGTAAAAACAAATCAATATACGAAATGCTTTAGGAAACAAATTCTTCCTTTTCCCCCAACCAGTGAAATTAAGAACAGAGTTCCTGCAGAGGAAGGAGTACTAAAGGATGGAAAATTAACCAAGTATACACCTGAAACTTATATAATTTCATTAATCAATGTCACCCCAATAAATTTAAAAAGTTCAAAAATAGGAGAGCTTTTGTATATGCAGCACAATTGACTCTCTTTTCATGTGTGTGTTACTGTTTTGCTATTTAAGGGTGTTGAAACTTTCCTAGAGAAATAAGTCTGGAAATTATGAGGAGTTAGGCACCCATCAGGCAAGAAACAACAACTCAAGTCAACAACTCAAGGGCTTCCCAAGATAGCGAATCATCCATTTCCAGAGGAGTAATGCAATGGCAAGAGAAAACAGCAAGGAGAAAAGAGATCACTGTGGAAATTCATTCTTCCAGCAAACCTCGGTTGAGCCCTAAGAGAGTTCCAAGCACTGTTCTATCACTGAGCAAATGAGAAAGAGACACAGATTCTTCACCCTTAAAGAGCTCATACTCTCAGGAGAACACACAAATTTTAAGGAACAAACAATGCAGATGGCATGAAAGAAAAAAAAAAACTTATGAGACAGAGCACGGTTGGTTGTGGGGAAGGCCTTTCTTATGAGGTGTAACTGGGCTGAGGGCTGATGGTTGCACATGAGCTATGGGAAGAGGAAACTGCCTGGCCTGGGAAAGGTAGGTGCAGTTCCAGAAGTGTCAGAACATTCTTAACAGGGGAAAATTGCTTAGTTAGAGTAGGAGAGGAGGCTGGACATTATACTGTAGGCTGATAGCTGGTGATCCGGAGCATGATGAAATTTAGAACTTGGAGATGTAAACTGGATGCCTTCTAATTAGAAGTAATAGTTGATCGTGTAGGCATGGATATGTTCTCCTAAAGAGAGAATACAATAGACAGATTCATTCATTCAACAAATATTAATTGAGCACCTATTACACGCCAGGCACAGTTCTGGGCACTATAAATACATCAGTGAACAAAACAGCGAGAGGTCCCTACCCTCAAGGGTTTGGCATGGAATCTGGTGAGAGACAGACAAGGAATAAATAAACACAACCAGATGCCAGTAATGCGAAATGATATAATAGAGAATGATGATTGGAGTTCAGAAACTTAGGGACAGCTTCTTTGGTAAGCTGGCATTTGTGCTGAACAAGTGAGATGGAGAGCTCTGCAGGGAACAAGAAGATGACAGAAAAAAGCTGCAGAATGTACTGTAGGAAAGGCTCACTTTTAGAGGATTAAGAGAAATAAACAGGGGAAAACATAAAAATAAATGGAGGAGAGGGGGGAGAGAGGGAGAGAGGGAGAGAGAGAGAAAGAGAGAGAGAGAGAGAGAGAGAGAGAGAGAGAGAGAGGACAATAGTAAACTAACTCAGGAACAGAGAGGTATTTGAATAATGGAAGAGTGGCTTTATAAGGAGTCAAAGGCTTTATAAGCTATGGAGAAGGGATGTTGGTCTAAAAATGTGAAAACCGCCCTGGCCGGTTTGGCGCATTGGATAGAGGGTCAGACTGCGGACTGAAAGTGCAGGCTCAATCCCCAGTGGCGGGTGTGCAGGAGGCAGCTGATCAATGATTCTCTCTCATCATTGATGTTTCTCTCTCCTCCTCTCCCTTCTTCTCTGAAATCAATAAAAATATATTTAAAAAATAAATAAAAATGTGAAAACCATACTTTAACATTAGTTGCAGGCATGCTGTATTATACTAGTAGATGTTGGGAAACTTTTTCTATAAAGGATCAAAAAGTAAATATTTTCATCTTTGTAGGCCATCAGGCCTGTTGCAACTATCCAAGTCTGCTTGTAGGATGTGAAAGCAGCCATAAATGAAGATATCACAGGAAAATATGGTATTTATAAAATAAATACAGTTGTCTTATATAAGCAGTATTGTTTGTGGTCACATTATACATGACTGTCTTGTTTGCTGACCTTGATCAAGATGCGCGTGTTATTGTTGTTTTCAGAGCTTTTCCTAACTAGGCCATTCTTTTTTATTATTATCCTTGAATTTCTGCTACATTATTTTTTCCTTAGCTTGGTCTGTTCTCCACTGCCCCATCTAAAGAAATTCAACTTTCTCCCATTCCTGTCTATTATATAATCCTGTTTATTTTCTTTATGGCCCTATTTACAGTTAAAGTTTGTCCAGTTTATGTGGACTGACTCCCACACTAGCCTGTAAGTGCCAAAAGGAAAGGAATGTTCCCTATTTACTGTTGTGTGATAGAATCCTAACATGTAGTAATGTTTGACAAAACACCGCATATATTTTTTTAATGAATGGGTTTTACCAAAGGCTTAGTAGGAGGCATTGGGGTTTAATGTGATAACTATGGGCCCTGGAGACAGACATAGATTTCCAATTACTTTGTGATCTTTGGCAAGTCATTTAATTGCTCTTCAGTTTGACCATCTGTAAAAATCAATAGCCTTTCATGATGATTAAGCCAAAGGCAGGTAGCTCATTCCTTATACACAGTAAGACACAAAATATGCCAATTCCCTTTTATTCTTCACCTTAACCATTCTCTGCCTTGTGTGAAATAATGTAGAAGATCCAAAAAAGAAAAAGTTCTGCCCGAGCAGTGTGGCTCAGTGGTTGGGGGTCCACCCATGAACCAAGAGGTCACTGGTTCCATTCCAGGTCAAGGCACTTGTTCAGGTTGCAGGCTCAATTCCTAGTAGGGGGTGTGCAAGAGGCAGCTGATCAATATTTCTCTCTCATCAATGTTTCTATCTATCTCTAAAAATCAATAAAACATACTTTAAAGAAGTTCTTACATAGAAAAGATTATAACCAAGTGACAAGATAGCCATTTTACACAAATATCTTAAGTAGAGGTAGAATGGGTGTAAGAACCTTTCTTATGAACTCCAAAACTGTCTACCTTAATTGTCAATTAAATATCTTCAGGCATCTCAAAGGTAGCATAGTCAAAGCTTAACTCTTGATTTCTACCCATTCGTCATCATATTCTCTCCTTATTCAGTCTTTCCCATCTCTGTGGAGGGTACCTCCATCCATCCTTTTCTCAAGACAGAAAACAGTAAGTTATCCTTGACATTTCCATATGCTCAACCCTGGAACCTAGTTCCTCACTGTGCTTGTTCTTTCCCTTCCAAAATGCAACTTTAAGTTGTTTCCTTATCTCTACCTTGACTGCCACACAATTACCCATCAAATCTTGCCTAAATTAAAACAACTCACTATATTCACTACTTCCATTCTTGTCCCTTTGCTAGTCACTCTCTACATGACAGTGAGTAAAGCAGAGTAGAGTCATGTCACCCCCCCCCCCGCCCCGAGTGATTTCCTGTTACATTTGTATGAGATTAGCAACCCTTTGCAGGGTCTCCTCCACCTAGTCCTTGACTTCTTCAGTGTTAGCTCCTGACTTTTCCCACTAACAACTGTTCTCCAGTCACACACTTGTTTCATTCCAACTCATCCCTTGGCAAATTCTTACTCAACCATCAGATTATGGCTTAAATGCCCAGGAGAACTTTCCAGCACTGAGCAACCATCACCCTCATATCTAAGTTAGGAATCCAGGTTAGTCTCTCTTTTGATATCATTTACCATGATTTGAAAGAGAAAGAGAGAGAAGAAGAAGAAGAGAGAGAGAGAGAGAGAGAGAGAAGAAATATAGATATATATCTATATATCTCTCTATATATTTATCTCTCTATATGTATTTTTGTTTCTAAAGTTATTTTTTCTTATATTGCATATAATACAAAGTACATGTTCATTCATTTACTTAAGTTTCATTTTTAGAAACTTAATATCTTTCTCACCAGAGTATAACCTCCATAAGGGACAGATTCAGGCATGTTTGGCTTATCTTTTTGTGACCAAAGGATAGTTGGTACCTGGAAAGCACTTAATAAATATTGATTTACTATAAGTAAGGGAAGAAGAACTGAAGAATAGGAGATTAATTTTAACTTGAGAGGGGGAACTGGGCACAAGGTTAAGTACATGATTCTAAGATAATGGAACTAAGAACAAGGAGGTGATTTTAAGTTGTAGAATTTTAGACACTTTATCTTCCCAAAACAGGAAGCAGGGCCCCTATGCCCTTTCCAAAAGGGAGAGGATTAAAGTTAGACATATGTGCTTCACCAAATGCAATTTTTTGAACAAAGAGAGAAGGTACAGACAACAGTGATAGAGATACTATTTACTGAGCACCTAAGTGCCAGCAATGGTGCACTCTCGCACCTGATTCCAGAAAACAAGCACAATTAATCCCATCATAGGGCAGTTTTGGATCATGCTGGAAAAATAATCTTTAGATCCTAATGCCATTATAGTAGAGACTAATGACTTTATGGCTAGAATATAAACACAGTAAAAGATGACTGTTCACAACAATTACTACTTGATATAGAGATATTTGTGAATTTCATTTCTTTATCATCACATTCAGAAAAGCTTGGTCTTTGGATCATCAAACCAAATAAAAAAAAAATATCTGCAAACAATAACTTACTCTTCCTCCCCCCACACATAAACATAAAAAAGCACAAACATAAAAAAACACAAACTCTAAGATTAAATTGAGTGTTCTATTTCATTATAATAATTTATATGTAGTTAAAAAGGGCATACCAATCAGTAACAATTTTGTCATCTATGTAGTCTAAGTTATATTACACAATAACATATTTACTTTTCTGGAAGAAATTGGTATGTAAAAATAATATTCCATATTTCTAACATACTATGGCATTTTTGAAATAGCCTGAATTTTTTAGAATTTTAAAGATGATAGAGGTTATCCTCTTTAGTAAGATAATTATTATAAAAACTGAAGGAGTTAGGAAAAATTAAAATAGAGTTAATCAGGCAATGAGTTTGGAGAAAGAAAATGGAGATTACCTAGAAAAAAAGAAGAGAGAAATTAATGCTCTCAAATAAAAGACAGATTTTTCCAAAGAAGGAAGGTTCATATTTCAAAAAGTAATAAAGCAGCTCAAATGGACACTGAAGTTGATTATTAAGAAATTTTGCAGTGGCAAAGAAAATATTTCAGTATCTTAGTCTCAATTATATCCCTCTGTGTTCCTACTGTATTTAGAACCCTACTAATAATTTCAATATACCAGCCTTTATTTGATTTCAAAATATGTATATTAGATATATAACCTATTATCCAGTATAAATCATTCCCTTATGAACTATTCAGTCCCCATATGAATAACATTCTATTTTGTAGTTACCAGCTAAACCTTGAATAAAATACTGTTCAGCATGTAAGTCATATGTCCTTTAAATCTTATTATTGGATTTTCAATTTAGTTTAACTTTTATTAAAATGTATATTTATTCCTTGATGTAACATAAAATAAACCCCATTAATTTCCCCCTAAGCCCATAGCATGAATTTTAAAACAACTGCATCCATCTATAATAACTGCATTGCAGGTTTGAACACTGATAAATATTTCAGAACACACACACACACACACACACACACACACACACACAGGCACACACGCATCTGCTCCCTCATATTCATAAGGCACAGACTGAAATAGAAGATCAAATGAAAGAAAACACATTAAATTAGCCACAGGAGTAATTACTTACATTTCTTGAGTTGAAACTCTTCATGTAAAAATTTTTAGTAGGTAATAAAAGCAGAAAAATATTTTTGTTCAAAAGATGTTATTTAAGAACAAAAGAGAATAGATTCATTTATGAATTCAGGGGGATATAGTAATAGTACAGAATTATTTGATGCCTCTACAGAGATAACTGCTATAATTTTGAAGACTACAGGTGATAGATTACATGTTAAGGAGCAGAAATTATAAAATTAAAGTAGAAAAGATTCCTTTGTATGAGCCATTAAAGGGATCTAGGATATGATTAGTGACAAATAAATACATGGAGGAGAGGAGTAGCTTCTTAAGATAGCAAAGTGCAAATCAAGTTGAAATGTTTCTAGGGTCTTAGGGTAATTGTACCACAGAAGAAAATTGTGTAACAAACTAATTTTAAAACATACAGACATGCCCGTCTGGCGTGGCCCAGTGGCTGAGTGTCCACCCATGAACCAGGAGGTCACAGTTCCATTCCTGGTCAGGGCACATGCCCAGGTTTTGGGCTTGATCCCCAATAGGGGTGTTCAGGAGGCACCTGATTAATGATTCTCTCTCGTCATTGATGTTTCTATCTCTCCCCCTCCCTTCCTCTCTAAAATAAATAAAAATATATTTAGAAAACAAAGAAACATACAGACACATCACAAGTGGTGTTTGTGTCCCTATGTTTCTTTGTTTTCTAAATATATTTCTAGATTCAGTTATATTATCTGCCTAGAAATCTGGGATCCTGGTCTACTTTCTGTCATAAACAATTAGTTTACTATTGAGATGTGAGTAAAATAAAAACAACTAAGGCTATTAAATTTAGGTAGGAACTTTAGAAGCTCCCTAGAAGGGCAGACTGTGGCTATGGGGCACTGAGTGACCTGACCAAGATCACACACCCAGTCAGTAGCACAGCCCATATTTGGCCCTACACTTGTCCACTGCCGCTTACTGAGGGCCTATTACATGCCATGTGCTAAATATATATTATCTTTCATCTTTACAATAACTCCTCAGGGAAGATATTATAATCTCTACTTCAGAAAGGAGAAAACGGAGGGCTTTAGAGATAAAATAACCTGCAGAAGGTCAGTCAGTTGTAGAATAGCCCAGGTTTGCAGCCGAATCTAGCTCTAAAGCCAGCATGTTTTCCTAGATACAAAACAGCATCCCTGCTTGCATCGACACAAAGGGCTCTGATCTTTCATCTGAGTCATATTTTTTCAGCTGTCACATTCAGATGAGAATCTATGTATTTGGAATTCAGTGAAGGAAGCAATGGAGAAGAGGAATAATTTAGCACAGAATTCTTGCTATTACCAAATTTAAAAAAAATAGAAAAAATATTGAAAGGGAATCAGTGCCTTTTTTTCTCTTCACTGGTTATTGTTACAGAGGCAGGCCACTATTGCCATAGAGATAAGCAAGCATTGCCATAGAGACAGTTAAAATGAAATTGTTTTTCATATTCACACAAAGTCACAGCAATATCCTTCCAATTGAGTTGAACAGCAAAATCAGAAAGAAGGCATGCACCAGGCAGATTTTAGTAATTTCAAATCCTTATTGCATAAACCAATAGAGACCAGCGACATTCTTTTATAACATTCAAATTTTGTTTTTTGCAGGCTTTAGATTTCATATCTCTCTTCTGTGCTATAAGTGCAAGTCTACCAGATTCTGAAGGAATGAGTCTCCAACAGAAGAATGAAATCATACTGTGAAGACCGATTCCCACATCTTTCAGCTGCAGCATCTCCAGGGAACTGGGAAGCCATTTAAATTCCCATCTGGCTTCTGTGCTAATCCCACCCCTGAAAGTCTTTCCTAGTTGAAGTCCTCCTCCAGACACTTTGAGCTGAGGCAAAACACTGGTCCCTTTATACAAACTCCTCTTCACACCCTCCCTAGGGCACAGTCAGGAGTAACTTCTTTGCAGAAACGGATGCTCTTTCTAGAGAATAATTAAAGAAAATTCCAACCCCAGATGTTGGTAGTTAGGTCTGTGTGTCAATATGAGAGAAACCCAAGAATTCTTTGTCTGTATTCTCACTAGAAATTTTGAAATTGTGGGGTGATTTTTAAAATACATATGTTCTCTTGATTTCAGAGAGTGGAAGGGAGAAAGAGAGAGAAACATTGATCAACTGCCTTCTGTAGGTGTCCTGATCTGGGACCTAACACACAACCCAGGTATATTCCCTGACCTGGAATTGAACCAGCAACCTTTAGGTGCACAGGATGATGCTCAACCAACCAAGCCACTCTGGCCGGGTGAAATTGTGTTTTTTCTTTTTCAAGAAAGCTTTCATAATTCATGTCCAAAATATACAATATACCAAGATACACAATATACCACTATAATGTGCATGTTCACCACCTCCATTACATACATTTTATTCTTTAGGCCTTGAACTCTTTCCCCATAGATATGCATAGCGATGGTAGAAGCCAACTTTTCCTCTGCCTTTCCTGTTCATGCTCCAAATGCTGCTGAGCATCACTGTGTATTCTAGATGTTGCACATTTCCAACTGAGTTTTGTGTGACCTCATTTGGTTTTTTGACCACAAGCATTTTCCCAGTAAATATAAATATTCATAAGAAATAATAGGCCTCAGTGATTTGGTCTTTACCTGGGTATTCTCCAGGAGACAGCTGCTAAAGAGATGAAGACTAAATGAGTAACATAAGTTCAAAAATTTTCAGTGACTAGACATGTTATAAAGATTCACTACAAAAATAATCCAGGCACCCTTTAAACATGTGTGAATATCCAGAAAAACAATTTTAATTTTTAAAATAAAGTAGATATATATGAAACATATGACTACAAATAAAAATAAAGGTCAGAAGTCATTCTCGCTTGATGTAGAAATACAAAATATGTTAGTAAGATTTCTATGGAATCTTTTCAAAAATTACAGTGAAGTTTTTTTGCATAACAGAAGTAGGTTAGAATGTGGTTGGCTGAGCAAGATAACAAAACAAATCTGTAACTTGCATTTATTAAGATGCAACAGAATAAGAATGCATCCTCTCTGAATGGGAAGCACTGGTGTAGGGCAAACTGTGTGGATGGCCTAAACACTGACAGCAAGGTTGTTAGGGGTAAACAGTATCATGAATATTTGTTAAAAGTGTTAATTTGGCAAGTGCTACATAATATATGGAATAGTTTACCAAACATTTTCCTATCATTGTATTCACTTCTGAAAAGAGTCCCTTAGAATAATAACCACTATTTGATACTAGGGGATTTTCTTTAAAATGTAGACTTAAATAATCTATACCCAAGGTACTGTAAGAAAACAGGTGTTATGAGGCAGTGACATATAGATTTTATTCTTTCTTAATGGTAAATTAAACTATTATAAAGAAGCAAAAGCTATTAAATATCTGGGTGATTCACAGCAGAGCAGTAGTTAGGATTAGGCTAGCAATTGGCATAATGCAGGGATAACAGAGGGAAAGATTAGGGTGTCTGGGTTACTCAAAATGAGAAAGAACTGTTATTAACAATGTTTACTAGTGCAAGTTTCTTAGGGACAAGAAGTATCTACACTAATAAAAGAGAAACATGGTAATTAGCATACGACCGCTACCCTTTTCATTGGCTAATCAGTGAGTATATGCAAATTAACTGTCAGCCAAGATGGCGGCTGGCAGCCAGGAAGCTGGAAGCGAACATGAGGCTTGCTTGCTGCAATGAAGGAGGACTCCAACGTTCCCCGTCTGCGCTGCCGGCCTCTGAGATACAACGCTAAGCAACTATGTACTATGTTGCAAATAAGAAGATAAACAAAACCCCAGAAACTGGCTTTCAGTCAGCCGGGCTTTAGCAACATTGTATCGATGTTTTCAGAGGCGAGGACTCAGAGCTAAAGCTGGCTCAGAATAAAAAAAAAAAGAAAACAAGGAGCGGTTGGAAGCTTCAGTCACTCGCTTCGGGAAAACAGCCCTCAGCCCCTCACCCAGACTGGCCAGGCACCCCAGTGGGGACCCCCACCCTGATCCAGGACACCCTTCAGGGAAAACCAGCCAGCCCCTACCCATGCACCAGGCCTCTATTCTATATAGTAAAAGGGTAATATGCCTCCCAGCACCGGGATCAGCGGACCAGCGAGGCTCTCGGCACCGGGATCAGCGTGACAGGGGGCAGCGCCCAAACACCCTGATCGCCCTGCGGCTCTGTGTGTGACAGGGGGTGGGGCCACAACCTCCCTATCTTCCCTGCTCTGTGCCTGATAGGGGGGAGCTCCCCAATCCCCTGATTGCCCTGAGGCTCTGTGTTTGACAGGGTGCAGCGTACCAACCCCCTGATCGGCCCTGCTTTGTGTGTAACAGGGTAGAGCCATAACCTCTCCATCGGCCCTGCCCCGAGTGTGACAGTGGCGCCGCCCCAACCCCCTGATCGGCCCTGCTCTGTGGGTGATAGAGGGTGGCGCCCTAACCCCCCTCCATGGGCCTTGCTCTGTGTGTGACAGGGTAGAGCCATAACCTCCCCATTGGCCCTGCCCTGAGTGTGACAGGGTGCAGTGCCCCAACCCCCCAATCAGCCCTACCCTGAGCGTGACTGAGAGTGGCATCGCAACCTCCCGATCCGCCCTGCTCTGTGCATGACGCGGCGGTGCCCCAACTCCCCAATCGGCCCTGCTCTGAGCCTGACCAGGGGCTGCACTTAGGAATTGGGCCTGCCCTCTGCCACCCGGAAGCAGGCCTAAGCCAGCAGGTCGTTATCTCCCGAGGGTCCCAGACTGCGAGAGGGCACAGGCCGGGCTGGGGGACACCCCCCCTCCCCGAGTGCACAAATTTTTGTGCACCGGGCCTCTAGTTATTTAATAATGACTCCATGAATGGCTATGTCCTTGAATATGCCTGTTTAAAACAATTTAGATAAACCTGGAAATATTATGTAACTATTTTCACCCCAGGTGTCTTCTAAAAGGACACAGGCCTACTGACAATTTGAAACACTATAACATCATGAGTGTTTCCTGCTTGATGGTCCAAGGTTGTAACTATGCTAGTAGTACTACTACAATCAACATTTTTTTAAAAGCTGGAGAGATCATTTTATGGCTAAATTGTTGACTCCTAAGAATTCTTCCATTCTTGAGGTTCCATGGCTTTATAGATAGAAGAAGAAGCACAAAAATGGTAGGGAAGTAGGATTTGTCTCACCTGTTAACTGGCAGCTCAATCTTAATTACAGCTTTAAATAGTCATTTTAATGAACACTTTCATTCTAGCCTTTGTGCAATAACTCAGATAGTGGACTGATGACAGAATGCTGATGGCTTCAAAGGATAACATTCCTTAACTGCAAGTGCAAGGATTTGTGTTGGATTCCGGAAAAGGAATATGTAAAAAAAAACAAAACAGTATGGTGACTCTAGTTAATAATACTGAATTGTATATTTGAAAGTTTTCAAGAGAGTAGATCTTAAAATGTAACTATATGGGGTGATGAATGTTAACTAATGTAATGGTGGTGATCATTTAACAGTATATACATATATCAGGTCATTATGGTGCACACCTAAAACTAATAAAATGTAATATGTCAATTATATAGCGATGCAATTTTAAAAAAAGAAGAGATACAACAAACAACTTATTTTAGATCCTAAACTTTAGAGACATTTAAATGATCACCAAAGTAGGTTTATGACATTAGTTTATAGTATACAGATTTGGAAAGAAATCTGTCTTATTTTTGTAGTTGGGTTCTTGGCAATGTAGTGGAAACATCCTTGAACCTTCTCTCTCTTTCACACCCCACTTCTAACCATTAGTAAAGTCTGTCAGATCAACCATTTGTATACCTCCAGCATCTGACCTCTTCTCACTATTTCCACTGGCATCTGGTCCAAACCACTGAACTCCCTCATCTTGCCTATTGCAATCAATACACCACCAGTCTCTCTATATCCAGCCATACCCCCAATGGTTTACTAGTGTCCACTCCATAGTTATAATGGTCCTTGTAGGACATACATCAGACCAGGTCATTCTTCTGCTCAGACCTTCAGTGGTTTTGCATCTCATTCAGACCTAGTTAAAAGCCTAGCGCCATCCACAGTCTGGCACTCCTTCCCTTTCAGACCTCATCTCCTCTCATAGTCCCTCCCTCAGCCACTCCAGCACCACTGACCTGTAGTGCCTGCAATAGATCAAGCATGTGGAGGCATCATGGCTCTTGTATTTATTGTTCCTTCTGCTGGAAGTGTTCTGTCCCCACATATCATGGTGTCTCACACTCTCCGGGCATTCAGGTACATATTCAAATACCACTTCTCTGATGAGAGCCATCCATGACCATCAACCTAAGAAAACTCTCTCCTCTCTTCACTCCAACCCCTCACCTGGGAGGATGGCTTTGTTTCCTTTCATGCTAACTGGCACTTGTTTGACACCTGTCTCTGCTCTAGAACAAGTTTCATATGAGCAAACAGTGCTGTCTAATTTTTTTACTGAAAATTCTCAGTACCTAGAACAGAACCTGACATTCATAAGATCCGCTAAAGCTGATTAAATCTGTTATACTGACCTAGGGAGCCACAAAAATGGGAGTCCTCAGCTGGGTGGAAGGGACAGCATCCACACCCTCTGAGGTGCATGTCTTGCTTGCCACTAGAAGGGTCTAAAAGGCCCTTCACAACCCTCCACCCCAAACCATTTGGAAAGAGTGGGTCATAGAAAATACATAGAGAAATCTCTATTAAACCAGCAATACGAACTCATCAATACGAACTCATAATGTGGCATATCATTCCAAGTAATAGTTAGAACTATTTATTTTCTCAAGGGGACCAGTGTCTTAGTAGCATAAAAAACCCCCACACAGGTATTTTTAGTTTTTTTTCTTTCTGATCTACAAAAAAACACACCACTTACTTCATGTATCTAGCAAGAAAGAGTGGTAGAAAGCCAGAAGGTGAGGGTAGAATTAGACATTTTCAGACTCAAGTCTAGCTGACTTAACTGTCAGGTGCTATAGATTAAAAAAAATAAACAAAAATAGATGTTGAATTGCGTATTTCTCAGGCTCAGTGTCAACTGACTATAAGTGTCTTATCTCTAGAGAAAGGAAGTTAAAGAAGTGAAGATGTATGAGCGATAAAAGTCAGCAGCGACAGAAAGTTAAATAAGCCAAGAAAGAGAAACCACTTTATTTTTATAATTACATCATCAGATTGAAGTTCTGCTTCTCAATTGAAGAACAAGATATTCTACCAAAGAAATTATTAAATTTACCAGTGAGTATAAGAAATAACAAAGACTTGATATTTATGAGACAGTGTTGTAGAGAGAAAGATGTTAAATTGTATTATGCCATTCTTCAGATTAAATTTTGATTCAATTTCAGAAAAAAAATCAAGTATGAATGTTCATTCTGAAAAGCCCAGGATTTCATATTTCTAGACCGAGAATAGACAGTGATATTTAGCTTGGCAAAGAAAAATGTCTCAACTTCAATGTTTGTAAGGCACTGGCCTTATTGGATTACTGGAGAGTAACTGAAACGATACTTTTTGAAATCTTTTATCTCTTAGGGCTTACATATAGAAGCCACATTTGAAATTCTCTACAGCTAACAATTATAACATTCCGTATTTGAGATATTGTTAGCCTGAAAGTGTTCCCTTTTAATCCGATATTATTAACTTTGAATAGTTCCAAAGGAAAGTTGTAAAATAGCAATACGTGTGTCTACAGCATTCATCTGTGCAAAGTAAATCCTTGGAGATAATTTTATCAAAGTGTTAAGGTTGTGATCCATTGAAACCACACAAAGAACCATGTCTGCACTTTTCCTGGAGAAGTATTGTTATATCATCAACAATCACCTACAATTTTGCTTAATGCTAATACGCTGAACAATTAATATAAGTAGCATAATCATTCTGAAATGCTCTTTCTCTCCTATTAATTACATGACAATGGTTTTATGCTGTCTTGTTCTGAAACTCTTTATACTTACTCTTCTGTTTATTCTAACTCTGACTCTTTAGGCAACACCTTACATCTTTTCTCTGTTGTTATTGTCCTAATAGTAGAAAAAAAATTGTGGCTTCAACGATCACTTTTACACAGTCAATTACCAAGTATGTATCATAAATTTCACTTCTCTACAAAAGTTCAAGGCCTCATTTTATTTTTTTCACTTGAGGGTTACACTTGAATCTAAATATTAATATGTAAAAGACATGCTCAAATGTTCATCAAATAAATATAATCTCAATTCCTCCGTCCTGTCTATACCTCAGTTAGTTATGGAATGCTGCCATTTCTACCACCAGATAATCTCAAATTCATAACCACATTTTGGTTACTATTTCTACTACCAGTAATTCAAGTCTTCATTTTCTCCTACATGGATTATGGTAAAAAGCCTCCTAGTGTTCACATTTATAGCATTTCTCAATTTCAACAAATTCTCTTTCTGCTATAAACACAATACTTACCAAAGCACCACCCTCATCAAGTTAAGCTTTAGTAGCTCCTATTGTCTTTAGAACCATCCTATACCTCTTAGATTTTATTTCACCTTTACTTCCATACATATATGCTTTTATCAAAATAGGCCATTTATACCCTACACACAACCTCAACTTTCTCATCTCTATACTGTTTTTTGCTAAACAATGTTCTGGAACATAACCATCTCTTTGCCACTCACGCTCCTTTATGTGGAATTGTCAATCATCCAGTCTACCTTTCAAAGTCAACACTAAGTGGTTCCTTCCTAAGTTTTTCTAGATCTTTACACAGAACACTATCTCTTAGAATGAGTCTCTTAACACTTGTTTTTTATGACACATACCAAGTGAACTTGCTATTTTATTTTCTTATTTGTTTTTATGTCCATAAATAGACTGCAAACTCATGCTAAGATTATTCATTTCTTTTTAATGACCTGAATTACTTAGGGAAATAGTAAGATATAAATCATTTTTTAAAATGGAACATAGATAGTAGGCTAGTAACATGCAACACATCTCTGATGTTCCTTGCATTCAGTTTGATGAGTACAATTCTACTAGTAGTTCGAAGTTCAAAATTAAAACAATTTCTAAAGAATAGAAGATTCTTCCTTATAAATAAATCAAATATAAATTGCTACATGGAGTTTTTATGCAAAATAGTTGGACTAAAAGTGTAATGAAAAAAACAACTATAAAACACTCTGCTGCAGCCTTAGACAAATCTTCAGAACAATGGAAATGCATGTGTGGGCCCTATGATTGGTCATGGGAGATCTCACACATTCTAGTCTAGCTTTGGAAGTGAAAACAGCTGGGCCTCAAATTATTTACTTTTTTCCATTCAGTCCTTCATCCTCTCTGTATCTAAAAAAATCTGACTTTTATCCTTTAATTACATTTTATACTATCATAGATATAGAAATGATAATGAAAGGTACAATTCAAAAGAGTGTGGTCAGCAAGGTAGAGAGGACATGAAGGCTGAAATATGGGAGGTTTAATTTGTGAATGGGGAGTTTCCAGAAGGCTTTTCAGAGAAGAGTTTCAGGAAAGTGATGAGGGAAATGCTGAACTGCAAGAGACTGAAGAGAAAATGTTTGGAGAGAAAGTATAGAAAGCAAGTTTAAAGAAATCTTTAAAGAATATTTTCAGTGAAGACAACTAATTTTAAATAGTATTAAGATTTGGTCTTCCTGACTTACTTGATAATAAAAATGTTTTTTAAAAATTCACATTTTTTACTGAAATAAAAATCACTTATACAGAATATTTAGAACATTTAAAATACAATTTTATAATAACCTGAGGCATATTGAAAGTTGAAATCTCTCTGTAGCATATCAGTTTTCATATTCATTCATTAATTCATTTAATCAGTAATTATATTAGCTATTAGTAGAGTGATTAGTCTTTAGTAAATGCTCATTAACTTTCATTTATTATAATCATTATGTGTCTATTTTGAATTTCATATTCATATGTGAATATGAAAAATAAGTATTTCATTGAAGATAAATTATTTTACAAATGCATTAGCATGTTTAATATATTTGTTCATAAAAGCATTTCTTCCAAACCTTGTGTCAAACATTTTGAGATCATAAGTCTTTTGAAAAATTGATCAAAGCTATGGGCCTGCTCCCTCCAAAAATGAACATGCATGCGTATATACCAAACTATTCAGATTGTTAGCATATTAGAGCATTTTATCTATCAAAAGCTGGGACAGGTAGGGACACTTATTAATTTAAAAAGCTTCAAAACTTTTCATTTGAACTATTTTTGAACATGTCTTTCCAAAATATGTCACTTATTTTCCTGCCATATTATTTAGATCATAGAAACTATCATCTTGATGAATAAAGGCCATGTCTTTAGACCTAAATTATTGTCCTTTGGCCCTGGCTGGTTGGCTAATTTGGTTGGAGGGTTGTCCCATACACCAAAATGTTGCTGGTTTCATTCCTGGTCAGGGCACATACCTTGGTTGTGGGTTCCAGCCCAGTCATAGCCTATACTGGAAAAACCAATTGATGTTTCTCTCTCACATCAATGTTCACCCCCTCCATCCCCCTTTCTCTAAAATCAATAAAAACATATCCTCGGTGAGGATTTAAAAACAAATAAATAAATGATTGCCCTTTGTCTTAGATACACTGTCCTCAAGTCTGAGGAATGAGGAGTAGTTTGTTCCCACAGTGTGGACTCCATACTCTGGTACATTCTTTCAGTACCTCATGGTCCTTATTGTTTCAGCATATCATCTATTTTATTTGCTACATATGTGCTCCTAACAGCGCTGTGTTTGCTTCTGACTCCTCCTTTCTAAACCAGAAAACAAAAACGCTGAAAATATTTAAAGTTGGGGAATCAGCAAGGTTCTGACTCTCTTATTGAATTTATGGTCTTTTTGACATTTATTTTTGGCTGTTCAACTTTGTCTCTTTTTCAGGTACCTATTATCTATCTTCCAGAGAAGTGAGGTGGCTATGCATATAGGCTTTATGAAAAAAATTGTAATCTCTTGAAAATACATGATGATCTCTTGAAGCTCTTTAAGTAGTCTTAATCCAACACGCTGTGAAGAAAAAGGCCATCAGGAATAATGAACCATTCTCAATTACCTAGTCTCTGTTTATCACACATGCTGTGTGTATATGTGCATGCAAGCGTGTGTGTTTTCAGTATAATGAGCTTGATGCCAGATAATTAATATTTGGACTTTGGATATAAGATAAATCAGTACCAACTCACGTTTTACAATTTCTAATGTAAAATAGTCTCTAAGTGTGTCCTTATCCAAATATCTTGGAAATGTCAGATAAACAGTATAATTACAAAATCATATATTAGTACCAAATTGCATAACATAAAGAATATGAATAGTGCCCTAACCGGTTTGGCTCAGTGGATAGAGCGTCGGCCTGCCGACTGAAGGGTCTCGGGTTTGATTCCGGTCAAGGGCATGTACTTTGGTTGCGAGCACATCCCCAGTGGAGGGTGTGCAGGAGGCAGCTGATCGATGCTTCTCTTTCATCAATGTTTCTAACTCCCTATCCCTCTCCCTTCCTCTCTGTAAAAAGTCAATAAAATATATTTTAAAAAAAGAATATTAATAGCAATTATTCATATTATCCAATTTGATACTAGTGAATTATGATGCTTAATTTTATGTGTAACTTTACTGGTCTAACAGGTATCCAGAGAACTGTTAACCACCGAGCAACACTGGCCGGGCTGCTTAGCATAGTTCTTAAAGTTTAGTGATGATAGCCCTGGCCAGTGTGATTCAATTGGTTGGGTGATTCAATTGGTTCACCAAAGGTAGCTGATTCCATTACCAGTCAGGGCACATGCCTGAGTTGCGGGTTCCATGTTCCATCCCCCATAAGGGGCATTCAGGAGGTAGCTCATCAATGTTCCCTCTCATATCAATGTTTCTCACTCTCTCTCTCCCTCTCCCTTCCTTTCTCTCTAAAAAAATCAACAATTTCTTTTTAAAAAGTTTAGTGATGATAAAGAAAGTAGGCAAACCTAGAGAACCTAATCAAAATGCAAAAAATAATAATACACACATTTTTCAAAAATATAATCTTGGGAAGTCCAGAGAAAGGTAAAGAGGAAATGGTGTTTGAAATTTATGGAATTTTATATAAATCATACTGGTACTGTGGAGAATTTGATATGATGTTATTCAAGCAGCCTGCTTCAAGATTCAAATTAAGTTTTCTAGACTCTAGAATTGGCTTTGTCTTTTAGAGTTTTCTCTAAATACATTTTGAACAAATGCTATTCATTACTCTGATAATACTTTTAATTAACAATGCCTTTCAGAATTGATATTAACCCTTACAAAAAGAAAAAAACACACCACAATAGCTATTTGTTTCTCTTCAGTTTTTCTGGTACATTACTTTGAGAATTATCTAATCTGGCAGAGCTGTCTTCATGTTCTTTCTCCAGAAAAGAAGTCAGAAATAAGGCCCTTAGGAGAGTGGTCCCAACTTGAATGACCAGCATCCCTAGAAACTCCCAGGTTCTTCCCAGGTGCCCCCCCAAATCATAGTTCAACATGCTATCCCTTACCTATAGATTACCTTTCTTCTCTTGCTTACCTATTTTTGGAATGGACATATAATTTGGATTTGCTTGGGTTTCTGAACTCATCAACAAAGATACTATTCTTTGGTCCTTTTTCTTGTCATTGGCCCTAGCAAGGGATAGCTCATTCCATTCCTGAACCAGCACAAGCTGCTAAACACCCTCTCTGGGTAAAATCCGGGCCTTCAAACTGACTCTGAAGGTGAATTACGATATAAATTTGACTGATAAAACCTTATGCTGCATGAAGATGCTATATGGGGAAGAAAATGTCTTCAGACTCCATTGTATAGGCTTTCCTCAACGGGAGAATATTACTGGTAGTTAGCTATTACCCATTGGGAGTTTAGGTCAAGTCACCCTTGTAAAAGATATCTTAGGATCAAATGAGTCTCCGAGGGACTAAAGGACCTTCAGAAGAAATCAAATAAATATAAAGGGAACCATCAAAAGTCTTAATCATAGAAAAAGTATGCTCTATACCAGTTGAACCCCCCACTAAGTTAGGTCTCTTCTTGAACCAGAAACGAATGCTTAAACATCCAGTGAATAAGAATGTGAAGATGTTTATTTAAACACATTACTCTCTGTACCATAGCATGTAGACAGTAACATCACGAGAGGAAGCTTTAAGAAATGAGAAAACTATAAACCGGTATCAATTCAATGCATTTAAGACCTGACAATTTTTTTGCTCTTACCATTTTTTTTTAACTACAAAGAGAAATGTGCCATTTGGTTCATTATTGTTGGCTCAATGAAACTGTGGCAGCCTCAAAGTGTGTGTAGGTTTTGCTATGTAACTTTTCTCTATAAGGGGCAATGTTAAGGCAAATAAGGAGGAAATGTGTTTTCAATGTATGTGCTCAAGCATTACAGAACCCACTACAGAGGAATCTGAGAGATCCAGTGTGTCTCGGGAGCCACTCAGGAAAAAAGTAACTGCAGCAATAGCACCATGATCATGACCCTTTAAGGTATTCTGAAGCCTTCTACAACCCATGCAGATCCAGCACTTCCTCAAGACCACTAGCAGGAGAGGAACTCGGCATCCTCATATGGAGAATTATAAAGACTCATTTTCTTAAGAAACACACTCAAGTGTATATTATATGCTTTCAACATTAGATTGAAGAGCAATGAGCATTTGGCAATGGAAAAAGAAGCACACATTCTCCTTTAAATATACATGTGCAGATAAACACCAGTAGGTCTTTATGCATTCCTACAAATGAATGCAGATGCATGCAAATGTGTGTGTGTGTGGGGGGGGTGAGTTCGTTTAAAAATCGACACCAGGAGTCCATAATACATTACTCTGAGATACTTAAAGTTAGGAACAATGGACAATTACACTTAGAAATGGATGGCGCAGATACTTGCAATTTTTTTTTAATTTCAGTAAGATTTTGGAAAAAAATCCTATTTCTTACCTACATTTCCAGTCATTAAGTATGAATTCTGAAAGTCCATCATCCCCATTCCAACAATGTGTATAAAGTCTTCAATCACCTGCATCAACTCTATTGAGCCTGGGTAAATCTACAAAAATAAGAAAAGATTAGAATGAAATAAAAAGTCTATGCAATGGAATAGATAACTGGAATTAAAAAACAATACCAACTACATAATGAGGTCACAAACAAGTTCTGATTTATTTAAAGACATTTCTGCAACTGGCAACAATTGTATTTTTTAGCTAATAGCTGAGAACGACAGCAGGTGTCACACAGCAAGAACTTTGGAAGTGATATGATGCAGTGATTAATCCTTTATAAATGTATAGAAACTCAAAATATCTAACAGATGGTCTACTTAGAAATAGAGTGTCTTTACTTTTGATGAGCTCCTTCCTTCACTTAAAGACAACATAGGACAAACACTGAAATTTGGGGGCTTTTTACATTTTATCTATTAGCATCTATATGATGGACACTAGAAGAAAAACAATTATTATTGCCCCCATAAAGGTATTTACAAACTATTAAGTCTACCACATAATAACTAATATCTTGGAAGCGATATTTATTTCAAATAATTATAATACCCGCTGTATTAGTAACTTTAGGGATAATTTTACAACCATAATAACAGCTCTAGAGTAGGTGCTTCACAGGTACTTATACAGAACAAACCTCAAATGATGCCACCTCACACACTACAAACAGATGAGTGCTTTCTTAAAGACGACCTGATTCTGCCAATAGCTCACAGTGTGTGGAACATGAAAGCCATTTAAAAGGTGACATGAATTTAGCAAGTATAACCCATAATGCTTCTTGGGTCAGCCTTTATTATATAACCATATTAGAACAAAAGAGTCCTTGGAAGTTAAATGCATTTCTTTTAGCCATTTAGCACCACTGCAGCTTCTAGCCATGAGAAAAATGAAGTGGATTAAAGAGTTTCAGTGGCTTTGTATTTGCAAAGGCTAGTGCAGAGGGGGAAGCCATGCTGATCAGCAGGAAAGCACACAGGAAGAGCCGGAAGAGGGCTAGAGGAGCGAGAAGACTTGGTCCCTGAGGGTAGCAGGCACAGTGCATGTATGTTACAGGAACCTGTGGCTGCGCTGGTCTAAAAATCAGCCATAGAGGATATGTATTTACTTACATATCTTGAAGATGTCAAAAATGGATATTATATTTACAAATGTTTGGCATAGATAGTTGTTTTGTTTTTAAATTCAGGAATATTTAGGGAGAAATTCTATTTCTTATTTACATTTCCAATCATGAAATATGAATTCTGAAATGTCATCATCCCCATTCTAAAAATGTACACAAAATGTCCATCCACTCCAAGCTTCCAGATACTACTGCATTTTTCCTTCTGTTTTTGTGTAGGTGTATGTGTATATGAGTATGTGAAGTGTAAGGACAAATACAAATTTAAACTAAGAGGCTTTGCCCTGCTGGTGTGGCTCAATGGTTGAGCATCAACCTATGAACCAGGAGGTCATGGTTCGATTCCCAGTCAGGGCACATACCCAGGTTGCTGACTTGAACCCATGTGGGGCATGCAGGAGGCAGCCAATCAATTGATGTTTCCATCTCTCTCTCCATCTCCCTCTCTGAAATCAATAAAAATATATTTTTAAAAAACATAACTAAGAGGCTTACTTTTCTCTGTTGAAAATAAGAGATACCCTTCCCCAAACCCGTTCCCCACTTCTTCTCTCTTCTTAGAGCATTTACTTTAGAAAATGAGTCCTTGTTGAGTTCTTGCTCTGTCTCCTTGAAATATTGGTTAAACTTTTAAAAAGTGAAATAGCCTCTTATCAACTTAAAGGCGTGTCTTTCTTTGAAAAGTAAAAAGGGAGACTGTGCCCCCACTTCTCAGTTTCTGTGGGAGGGTCGGACCGAACTTCAGCAAACACCAGCTCTAACGTGCAAAACTACCTCAGTCATTAAAACATAAGGCTTTTCATGTTTTTACTTTGGATAAAGCCAATTAACTAACACATGGTCACCTCAATCACCAAGTGAATTTTCAAAGAACTACGTGTGACAAATTGTGCTATCAAGTTCTCTTACTTGAGGACTAGTTACTGTTTATCTTGAGGACACGTGTATAATCTGTTGTATTCACTGGGCTATTCAAAGGGGTGAGATGTCTTTTTGTCCTTGCACTTTCTTAGCGGATTGTCTGTGACCCATCACATTCTGGTGCAGTTTAGTGCTTATTCAATAAAAAGATAAAACTCTTTTCTTTCTCTTCTACCTTTGCGGAGAGGTTTGCTAGCTTGACAGAAGATTTTGTTTTTAATTTGATTTCCCCAGCAGTAGTCAAAATAGAGCAGAGGTTGGTAACCTTTTTATGTAAAGGGCCAGACAGGGAACATTTTCAGTTTTGTGGGTCGGGGGTCTCTGTTGGAACAACTTAACTCTGTCCTTGTCTCACGGACGTAGCCATAGATATTATGTAAATGAATGAATGTGCTTATATTCCCAGTTTATTTACAAAACACGTGAGGCTGGATTTGGCTCCCTGGTTGAAGTTTGCCCACTCCTGCTGTAGATAAGGGAATCTTCAGTATAACGAAAACACAGAACGTAATATCACGCCTGAAATTAAAATGGCTTGTCTGGACTGAAATGGACTTGTCTGTTCAAATCACAGTGATGGCATATAAAACAGTGTAATACAAAGTGTAGTCTCTTTTTTTCTACTTTAGTACAGTACTACATTTTGAGTAGAATGCTGAAACTAAATATAGTTTCACCCTTCCTAACTATGGCTGATGTGCAGCAAACACGTTCTGAAATGATTCTGTTTTTTGTTGTTGTTGCTCAAAAGTGTCATATTTTCCAAATACCTATACAGCCACGTGTTATATTTTATTTTGCTGAGGCAATTACGCTAAAATAAGATAAGGGGGCCCGCTCGGGACTAGGGTCTATCTTTGGTGGATTTTAAACCGGGCTTATTTCTGAAGAGTTCACCCTTTGTGCCACAAACTTGGAGATTCATCTACCATATGGCTGCATTATGAAAATACCTCTTTGTAAAAGCTACAAAAAACAGTTGTTTTTAATTTAAAATGGTTATTTTTAAAAAGCATTAAGGATCATCACTCCTGAAAAATAAGTAAAAGATACGACTATAGTTAACTTAAAATCACAGGTAAATAGTTGGATTATGGATTCAGAATTTTCCATTGCTGAGAAGGTCTACCACCATTCATTATTCACTCATGTGGGGACCTCACAATAAATACCAGCATCGGATAAATTGCAGCCTTGTTTTAAATAGGATGCTACACATTTGTTCTAAATATACTCATAATTAATAGTCACCAGGATTCTAGAAAGATGTGCTTAGCTTCTGTGGCAGTTTACTAAGGAAAGACCTTTTACTTGCAGTGAGTGGATGAGGCTTTCCTCTTGAAAAAAATGCCAAGGACAAATATATAATTCAAACCAGTAGAAAAGGATTCAGGGTCTTAAACCAAGGAGTACTTTCTTTTTCCCTTGCTATGGCCAGAAGCACCGAATTGGTACCTGATAATGAGGCAGACCCACACTGGATTATTTTTAGAGCTCCTATCATAATAGGAATAAAGGCCATGCCCTACTCCTCGGGACCCAGATGTGATTTACAAGGAAGAAGGGGTAGATGGCTCATCTGAACCTCAGAAAATATTCTTATTTTCAAGAATGCATTGTTCCCTTGGAGTTTTTAATAAGGGTCAAGTAGAAAACAAAGTTTAACATTCAGTTAAATTACATTTTTACAGGATTGTAAAATTATTCTCCTCTTCTTAACCTCTAACCTACTTTTTCTGCAATATAGAAAAAACGTTATTGACCATATGTCAGATAGTATTGCACCAGTGGCAGTGCAACACATTTTAAAACAATAACTAAACCAATAAGGCCACTTGCTACACTGATCATGCACAGCAGAAAGAGGGAGAAAAAAGCAGAATTTTCCATTTAAACATTTAAAATGAGAACTCATATTTACAACTTTTGGCTTTGGATCAAAGTGCAAGTCTGCATGTATGATCCAGATTATATATAGTGTGGTGGTAAATGCAAATGGTTTATTCCTTCATACCCCACTGTTCCATTTGCAATATGTACTTTTACATTTGCTGTTTTTCTAGTCTAAGACAGGAAAGAAACCGACTGACAAGACATATAGTTATTATGTATTAAGTTATAAATTAGTTAAACCTGCTCAGTTTTCTCATGTGAAGAAAGATTATTCATTCCAGTGATTGTTATAAGAGAGATAACTTGTTTTCTGTAAAATTAGTATAATATAATCCACAATGACTGCTAAAAGTCCCCTTTTATGTTCTTGAAATGGCAAGCCATTAATTTCTTCACATATTTTTAAACTTTATTTAACCAACTTCACTTTACATCGTGAAATAACTCCAACCTTACCTGTTGTGCATCTTCCCATTTTTCTTTGTTTTCTTCATCTAGAAGGTTGCTAACTATTTGAAAGAAGTTCTGAAAATTAAATTAGATAAAGGTTTAATGTTACAGGAGAGAATATACTTTTCAACAATATCCATTGGGTCTGATTTTATGATGAGGGTATAAACCCTTTGCAATATTGTTGTATGGCCCTAACATATTATTCTAGAAGATCTCTGAGGACCCTTTCTCAGCACCATAATTCTAGAATTTCTACGTAACTTTACATGTACACCTCAGAAGACATCAGGAAAGGTAAAACAGTGTCACAATAATTTGATCTATTATGGACTCTATATTCTTTTCTGTCACACTATTGCTAGAAATGAATTTTCTTCCTTTTGTAATGAAAGACCCATGTTTCTGTTATTACAAGTTAACCGGTTGTGAACCGCGCTTGGTACTTGAATTGCAGTTTCAATGAGCATTATAGTTAGGGCAACCCCATGAGCAAAGCTGAGGCAAGTGACCAGCTTCCTCAGTTGGATCCTGACTCTGTCCTTCCCAGTTGGTCTTCCTTAATGTTTACAAGTACCTATTTCAAAAATTACATGTAGTTTTCCAAGTACCTGACATTTAGCACATGGTACACTCTCAATACACCTGAGCTATTTTCGAATTGCTTTCTTTGGTCCTCTGCCTCCCGCCAGGAAGCTACGTGGAGGAATGAATAGACACAGTAACATGTTCATACTGAAGTTCCAAATTCTTGCCATCACCCTCATCCCTAAGTAACTGTTGAAGGGCCTCCTGGCTTGGCCTTAGGCTAGCAGTTCCCAAAACGAGTTTTCGAATTTCTCTTTATGTGCAGACAGGCACACTTTGACATTCATTTTTCATTCCCAGGGTCCACATTGCCAGAGAAAGGGGCTCAGTTCAGTTCCATGGTGTCACACTATTTCACACACGGGGATGCTTACAGGGGAGACCTCCCTGAGCTCGCACACGCAGTGTCTGCAAGACACAGGAGCCAGGAGAGGAAAGCCAGGTGCCTGTGGAGGATGAGCAGTGACCTGGGATCACAGGACGCCTAGGAAGTGTAAAATGAATCCATGACATTAGGCTTAAACTACAGAGGCAGTAGCCCTTGGTTCTGTCCCTGGAGGCTTTACTAACTGGTCTGTGTATAATTCAGCAGGAGCAAGGCCTCATACGAATATATTAGTTCAGAAAAGGACTCCCTCGAGGGGGGAATAATCATTTTTTTTATTCTCTTCAGTCTTCCTCCCTAGCTAGCTTTTCAAAGCAGGCCTTTATTCTAATTCCAAATAAATTCACCTGGGTGTTTTTACAAGAAAAACAAAGCTGCTTCATTTCTTTTCTCATGTGGTTTGACACTGTTGGTGTCTATATTTAATTGCCCTATTTGTACTATTTATTTTAATAGTTTCTGGCAATCAGATGGCTGAAACATGTTTTGAGTCATACCCTCTATAAAAGTCACAGAATATTTTGTACAACTCTTGGAAAAGATTGCAAGTCTGTTTTAGACTTGTTTGCAATTCATTTCACCTTTTTGTACTACCAGCCATTTTTTCCCCCACTTAAAATGTCCTGGATGGAGCTATAACATTTTAAGGGCTTAGTTCATTGAGCTGTAACTTTACCTATGGGCAGAAAGAATTAACCTTCAGTGTTCGCCAACTGCCTAAGGCTGGTTAACTCAGTAGGAGACCGGTTGCTAATGAGGCAGAAGTTGCAGATTTCATCCCTGTCCATGCCAGTCAGCTGTGCTGAGGTCCAGGACCCTGATCTGCATCCTAACCCCTGCCAGCTTTTACACAAAATGCATGCTGCTGCTAACAAGAGCCAGCACCAGAAGGGGGAGCGATTTGTATAAATGCATCTCCATTTCTGGGAAAACACTTCACAAAGAATGGTTTGCTCACAGTGGGTCAGTAACTACACTGTATATGAAGGCCAGTCAATTCCTGAATCAAAATGATAAATTCAGAGTTTTGTTATTTTTAAATCAGCAAAGGGCACACATCAAAAATGCAAATTATTAAATTACATTCAACTAACCAGAGAGTATAAGAAATGTGTTTTTATCACTTTCTAAGGCCAATAAATCAGACTTTACTAAATCAGTGTGAGAAAGTAGTACAGAATAAACTCCTTTTACCTCCCTGTCTACTAATTTGGGAATCATCAGTTGTGGGGCTATGCAGAGGCACAGTGAGCTAAGCCCAAATATCTTAAGAGGGGGTTGAGGGGCATTTATGGGAGCCAGTATTTCTTGTTCATCAGTGTATCCTCAGCCTTGTCCATAGCAGGTGTCTCATGATATCCTGACTTAAAAGAAATGCAGTTGTGCACCACATAATATCTTGGACAACAATGGACTGTATATGGCGGAGGTTCCATAAGTTATAATGGCGCTGGAAAACTCCTATTACCTAGTAACATCGTAGCCACCTTAAAGTCATAGCACAACACATTACTCACATGTTTGTGCTGATGCTGGTGTAAACAAACCTACTGTGCTGCCAGTGGTATAAAACTATAGCACATACAGTTATGTACAGCACATAACTCTTGATGATAATAAATGACTATGGTAGTAGTTTATGTACTTACTATACTTTTCATTGTTATCTTAGAGTATACTCTTTCTACTTATAAAAAAAAATATTTGCTGTAACAGAGTGTGCCATGTTAAGCCAGCAGCAGCCACGTACATCTCACGACTCTTGATTGCATCATTTTCTCTTTTTTGCTTAATTTAATCTCGTGTTGTTTTGTTCATCATGGCCCCTAAGCATTCGTGCAACAGTGAAATCGCCTAATAAGGCATTTTTCAGAACACATCCCATCTTTAAGTGACACATGACTGTAATGAAGTCACAAAGTCAGTACACCTCAGGTTTTAACAAGACTCAAGCATCATTCCTTTGAGCTGACCCTGCTCCTCAAATATGTCTCATGCACATTGGAAAAAAATAAATAAATTCACTTTGACATTTACTCAAAGGTCAGGCTGATAGATAAACAGAGCAGAACCAAGCACCGTATCGTGAACAGGACACTCGTAGCGTTTCAGGCCACTTGACTGAAGTTTTGAGGAAAGAATTAAGTGCCTTCCATGACAACAGATCCTCTACTCGCTAGACTGTTTAAGAGCTCCGCTACTTGTGGTAATATCTCTCTTTGGATAACTCATGGAGCAGGTCACTTATGTCAGCCCAAGTGGCGTGTGACAGATCTTTGTTTTGCTGTGTTTTGATCAGGCCTGACCTCTATGGCCTAAACTTATTTGGAAAATGGAGTGTCCTTGGCAGAGTCTAAGTTTAGAGCTTTGAAGTTTCCCCAACATTTATAAACTGGGTAGTTGTGGGCTAATGTTGCCCACCTGTGTCTTTCTTCTCTAACCTGTAAGAGATAATAGCTGTTGTGAAGCTTGGAGCTAAGTCTTAGCACAGTATCTGACACATACTAAGTGCTGGATATATGGCAGTGTTATGATTTTATGCCCCCTGTGTTATCTTTTTTATGACTGGCTGCATGATTTGTCTTTATAGCCACATTATGGCAAATATGCATCCATAACACTGCTATAGACTTCCACAACCGGCGGCACTCTCTCCGATCCTCTTTTATAGCCTAATCCTCTCTGGGCAATACGTAGAGCACAGAGCTGATCCACCACTAACTTCAGCGTCTATAATTTGTTCAGCAAAAAGCTGTCCTTCCTAAGGATGTATTCTGCTGAGAGGAGTTTTCAGTGTTGCTGTCATAAAACACCTACTACGTGAGAGGCACTGTACCCAACAATTATCGGACACAAAAGGCATGACTCTGCTTTTTCTTTGCAGGAAGTATTATGAAAATCAGTGCAGTAAATGGTTGTTAAAAAAGAGAAGCACGCAAGTTTCTACCACATTCAAAGTGCAATTCCTACAACTCTGGTTCTATTTTGGTTCCTCAGTTTATGTTGTTCATTACATTCCACAAATGAGTGAGATCATGTGATATTTATCTTTCTCTGACTGGCTTACTTCCCTTAGCAGAAGCATGGAATAGACTGTCCAACCTATAAGGGAAGGCGGGGTGGGGGGGAGTGAGAGGGTAAGAAATCAACCAAAGGACTGTGTGCATGCATATGAGCAAAACCAATGGACACAGACGGGGGGTGGGGGAGCACTTGCTGGGCAGTGGGGGCAGCCAGGGAGAGATCAATGGGGGAAAAAGGAGACTTATGTAATACTTTAAACAATAAAGAAATTAAATAAAAACAAACAAAACAACAAAGTGCAATTCCTATGTTGGACGACATGAGACGGAAAGGACACTCTCTTTTCTGGAAAGCGGTAAATAATTATTCATCCAACGTCTGATTCCTTCCATTTGACAAATATTTCATGAGCTATATATAACTTTATATAGATATACTGAAGCATGTCATAGTGTTGAGCCTTTCCTGAATTCCTTGTAGAAAGAGAGTTGTAGATTAGGCTAATGATTTAAGATATCTGAGTCCCCCAGGTGTGCTCTCCTCCCCTTAACCCACCAGCAAAATACTTGGGCACTGAGAGTCAAAGACAAGCCCTAAGCAAGAGATTTAATAATGTGGAACTGAGTCTTAAGGAGTAGTGGTAGTCCTGACTAGAAATATAGGGGAAGCATGAGAAAGGCTTACAGGCTGAGCAAAGAAGCAGGGACAAGCCATTAGGCTAAGGGCGCACAGCACCGGTAGGTCACTGATTCCTCTGCAGAGCAGGTGACAGCTGCAAGGCCAGGTATGATCTAGCCCCTCCTATCTCTCCAAGTCTAATTCACTATCCTACCCCCTCTCCTGCCCCCTGCTGTCTCTAGTCCAGATTCATCAGACTTCTCATGCCCCCCGAGCTCCTTTGTGCCCAGCTTCAGGGCCCCTACAACGTTGTTTCCTCCCTTCCACTGCTCTACTTCTAATTCTTTACTCAGATAACCCTTTCCTGTTTTTCATGTCTAGATTTATATGCAATTTCCTTAAAAAAAGACCTTATCATATCACCCCCTTCCCAAGTGTACTGGGTCTGCAAATTCTTTTTTTCTTCCTGATCTTGTTCAATGAAGATTTTTATTTTTCATTTCCCAATATCTTTGTCATTCAGGCTTAACACCCAATCCACAGGAAAAGGCAACAGCCAGTATGTAGAAGTAACCAACCATGAACCTATGATGTGAAGAAAGAGGTTCTATATACCACAGGGGCCCTGTTCTCTGTTCTGATAGCCGGCTTTCCCAAACACAAGGTGAACTGGCATGACAGTCTCTGACTCCACTCCACTCACCATCATGCACAAGCGCCTCAGCAAAACTACCATGCATGCACCACGGATGAAGAATTGCTCCTTCACTCTGAGGTAAGAGAGAGGAGAGTAATGCAGGCAGCCAGCCAGCCGTGTAGCACCCACTTACAGGATGACAGGGGACAGACATGTGGACTCGGAGTGCTCTTTTAAAGTATACCACAATTTTTATTTATGATGCACTTGTAGGATGATCCATTTAGGGCTTTTTTCCTCTACCAGGCTATACTCTAGTTGGGCTTATTTGTATTTTGTTTACTCTTGTGCCCTAGTGTACAGCATAAAGCATAGGACGATATACACACTCAAATATTTCAGTTGGATTGCATCCCTACCGTATAAATGATCATTGGCTAGGCACTGAAGGAATAAAAAATCATCAGAAACTAGTCTTCATCTAATTTGCTGCCTCCTCTCAACACATTCCCCTGCCCCATCTTCAGTGCCACCAGGATTCTCATGGAGCCTAGGAAAGGAACCATCAAACTTATTTTTTAAAATATGCTTTTTTATTAACTTTTAGAGAGAGAGGAAGGGAGAGGGAGAGAGAGAAACATCAATGATGAGAGAGAATTATTGACCGGCTGCCTCCTGCATGCCCCCTACTGGGGATCAAGCCTGCAACGGGGGCATGTGCCCTGACCAGGAATCGAACCAGTGACCTGTTGGTCCCTATACTAGGGTTTAGATCTTTTATGCAGAATACCTATCCAAGCAGCATATCATCTAACCATGGGTAATTAGAAACTACTAGTATCAAGGATTCAGGAAGACAGGAGATTATAGTCCAAGGAGCTCCTAGCAGGTTTCAGGGAATAATACATATCAAGAATATAGTTCAGAGACAAGAAACTGAGCTACTGGAAAAGCAGGGGATAACTGGGGGACAAGGGACTGGGGTACGAAGGTTGGGGAGGTCAGGAGTGGGATCCACAGCAGGCCGGATGGCCTGAATGGTCAGAGAGCTCTGCCAGCAGCACTGACTGTTCCAGTTTGACCACTGCAATCTGAGGGATCTAGAGGAATGTGAGAGCAAATTATGGAAGTAAATATTCCACACATTTCTTAGTTTAGGGACAAAACAACAGTCTTTAAGGACATCTCTTTTTCTTCTTCTCTTAGTCACAAGTCTGACAGAAACCAGAAACTCTGACTCATTTTGAAAATGACATGAGGACATTGATTGATCCAGGAATCTTTCACACTAATCCCATTGATCCAAGGGATTTTCAAATAGCTTGGATGGACAATTTTTACACAATACTGTCAGTCTCTCCAGGCTAAACTGGAATCAAGGGCTTTAGCAAAGGGTAGCAGAGTGGTTTGCTTTGAGGTGCAGAAGGCATGGGAGGTTGCATGGAAAGAAGCAATAGCCCATGTTCTGTGCTATGGGGTATGAACTTGGTCTTATTCTGGGGCTCTCATTTAAAAATAAGAGGACAGAAAGTTAGTGAAACTAATACAATTAAATACGCTAAATGATTTTTTTCCCAGAAGTAGCCTGGCAAAGTTATACAAACATTGTAACTCAGGGTGGCAAAATCATCCTCAAATACAAACCAGGGGTGCTTCTTAAGTAAGGAATGAAGTAGTGACCCATCACCCAAGTTTGGGCAGGCCTGGCTGACACATCAAAGAGTCAGCATATGTGAGAATCATGTGTGAATTACAAGTTGACCCCTGGCAACACTACAGGCAGAAGCCATAGCAGGTCCTTTCCCTTGGGAAGAGGCCTGGCACATGACTCTTTGCTAAAGGGAAATTCTCAAGATTCCCTATTCTGAGCGGAATAGTGGCTGCCCCCAAATTCATTAACTTGAAGCTCTAACCCCCAGGACCTCAGAATGTGAGAGTCTGTGGAGACAAGGCCTAATTCAGTTAAAATGAGGCCTTTAGGGTGGGCCCTGATCCAATCCAATAGGTGTACTTATAGGATGACATCAGGACACGTAGATACTAGGGTTGGGTGCTCACAGAGAACACAGCCAGATGGGGGACACAGGGGAAGGCAGCCATGTGCAAAGCTAAGGAGAGAGCCCAGGAGAAACCATCTTGGACTTCCAGCCTCTAGAATTATAAGGAAGTAAATTTCTGTTGTTTAGGCCATGTAGTCTGTCTTATTTGTTATGGCAGCTCTAGCAAACTAATACATGTCCCAGGAATTTTTTTGGATTCTCACCCAAGGATAGGTTTTTATTCATTTCAGAGAGAAGAAAAGAAGGGAACAAAAGAGAGAGAGAGAGATTGCCTTCCATATACACCCTACTGGGAATCGATCAAACCACAACCTTTTCATGTACTAGACCCTTGGTCGGCAAACTCATTAGTCAACAAAGCCAAATATCAACAGTACAACAATTGAAATTTCTTTTGAGAGCCAAATTTTTTAAACTTAAACTATATAGGTAGGTACATTGTTATTAACTTAATTAGGGTACTCCTAAGGCTTAGGAAGAGCCACACTCAAGGGGCCAAAGAGCTGCATGTGGCTCGTGAGCCACAGTTTGCTGACCATGGTACTAGACAATGCTCCAACCAACTGAGCCACTCGGCCAGGGCTCTCCCAATATTTGATAATAAATGGAATCACAATAGAAAACTAAACTACCTGTAGAGACATTGTGTTAACCCAAATCTCAGTATTTTATTGACTCCGAAGTAAACAATGGGGGGTTCTGAAAGGATAAAACCACCTATCAGACGTTTTACTGTGTTTTTTAAAAAATAAAACCATAACCATTTATTCACATCCCATGGCATTTTTAGTTGACAGGCTGCACTATTCTATATAATAAAAGGCTAATATGAAAAGTGACCAAACAGTGGAATAACCAGTCGCTATGACGTGCACTGACCACCAGGGGGTAGGCGCTCAATGCAGGAGCTGCCCCCTGGTGGTCAGTGCACTCCCACAGGGGGAGCACTGCTCAGCCAGAAGCCAGGCTCATGGCTGGCGAGCGCAGCGGTGGTGGCAGGAGGCCTCTCCCGCCTCTGTCAGCAGCGCTAAGGATGTCCGATTTCCGGCTTAGGATGTTTGATTGCTGGCTTAGGCCCGTTCCCGTGAGCCGTCAGTCAGACATCCCCCCGAGGGCTACTGGACTGCAAGAGGGTGCAGGCCGGGCTGAGGGATACCCCACCCAAGTGCATGAATTTTGTTCACCGGGCCTCTAGTGTGTGTGTGTGTGTGTGTGTGTGTGTGTGTGTGTGTGTGTGTATTCTCTTAAAACATTTTTGTCTCCCTCGCTTTGCCCACCTGATTGCCGCACATACTTTGTACTCTCCTATGGAGACTGTGAGCTCCTAGCAGCCAGCAGCCATCTGCTACAGTCTTTTTGTGGTAGGGTATACTCATGTTGATTTGTGAAGCAAGATTTGTTACTTAATATCTCACCCATTTAAGGACGTTATTTGGCATCGAATTTCTCATTTTCACCTTTAGAGTAAGGGCAAGGTTTAAATACCGACAAGAAAGAGTTGTTATTTGTACAAGGTTCTCTCTACCACAGAGAAACAACAGGGAATCCTCTCAGGCTGTTAAGCACTGAAAACAGCAGTCATTTACGACTTGGAGCAATTGTCAGCTGGGTGTTATGGTCCTGTTCAAGACCTGCTTCCCACTGTGCCAGGAATCCCAGGTATTGATTTAAGCTATTCTCTTCATCCACATACTCTCCAGCTTTCAAATGGCCCTGCAGTGTCAACCTCAAGGACTGATGATTCTTTCTGACTCCCATTTTCCTTGACATTTTCCCTGCCCTTCTGCTCTGTAGCGAGTGGAAAAGGGAAAAAATCGGCACCATTCTTTCTGAGTCAATGACATGAGGAGCATCTAACCTTTCTTTCTTGCTAGGAGAGACAACAAAACCCACCCCTGCATGGGCAGCAGACACCTGTGGTCCAGGGATGCTTTAGGCTTTTGCTCCATCAGGGTACTGCACACCTTCTGGGATAATAAGAGCTACATTGTTTGAGCTCTTACTATTTGAAACATGCTTGTAAGTTTTACATAGATTATTTAGTCCTCACATTGGCACTATAAAGTACCTTTATCCCATATAATGGAAGAGAAAATTGAGTCACGGAGAAGTCCAGTAACTTATCTAGCATCACCGACCTAACAAGTATTGAAGTCATGACCTGAAGATCAGTATTCTGCCTAGAGGGCAAGCACGCTTACTCTATACCCTCCACTGCCTTCCCTACTTCCCCAACTACATCAAGATGGCAATACAGTTCCAGCCTAAAGACTGCTGGTTCTATAAAGGGAAGTATAAAATTTGCAATTCAAGATGAGTTCAGTGTGTGCCATATTAAGCCTGAGATCCTAGTCAACCAGAAATGTCCAGAACCTTTGGAAATAGGAAACCGAAGTGTAAGTTAGGTACATGAGATATTAAAGAAGGCTATAAACTGGAGTTCAAGCAAAGACTATATGTATATATATATAATATAATATATATATACATAACACATATATACATAATATTTGTATAAAATTTTTGTGAAAAATTTAAAAAGTTCTCTGGGATTTCAGAAAAGAGAAAGATCATTTTCGAATGGAGTTAGGGGCTTGCTGGTCTGACATTCAGAAAGAGTTGTTAGAGTTGGGCTAGGATTTTGACCTGTGGAGATGGACGAAAAAAGAATTCTAGAAGAGGAGGGCATACCAGGTGCCTGAAAAGACCAGCAGAGACAATGAAAAAGAAAAACGCAGCTCCTGCTGTGAAGGAATGACTAGGACACCATTTGTGCAGAATATGGGTATAAATGGAAGGCTAATGAGAGAGTAGGACGGAAATGGAGGGACCTATTTCTGATTATGCCAAAATGGCAACAAAACAGCGAAATGGCTCTGTTTAGTCAAACCAGCTAATGTCCATGACTAAGCCTTTGGTTAAACTAATTGTACATTGAGTCAATGTACTGTAGGGAGTAGTTCAATCAAAACATGTTCCCCCAAAACCTGCTAATCTCAGTTGCTTGAATTTTTGCACCTAAAATCTTAAAGTCCTACACTCTTGAGAGTCAGAAGAGGCCCTAGAGATTATTTAGAGCACCATTCTGCCTGATGTTTCACCCATGATCACGTCTGAGGAGTTTTGAAATTACAACATTTGCATTGTGTCAAGGGCTTCTAATGTCATTTTTTAATGTAAATGCTAATGAATAGAAGTATTTTAGAACAACAGGGAAAAGCTATACTTGACTTACTTTATTTAATTTGAAAATTATGGAACTGTTTCATTCTTTGTGAGGAAGAAAATACCTCTGAAATGCTCAAATGATGGTAATCTCCTTACCCTACCTCCCAATGTATTTTTACAATTAAATATGTATTCCAGGCCCTGGCTGGTGTGGCTCAGTTTGTTGGGCATTGTCCCTTGCACCAAAAGGCTGTCTGCTCTATTCTCTGTTATGGCACATGCCCGGGTTGCAGGCTTGATCCCCAGTAGGGGGACATATATATGTGGGGGGAAAAAGAATTCTGGTGATATGATATAGAATGCAGCTCTAATAATTCTCATAGCCATTACTTTCAGCAGAATATGCCTATATTTAACTAATATATGTGCCTTTTTTTTACCAACCAGGATATCGATATAATTTATGAATGATTTCATAATTCCAAAAAGCTTTTATTTTTTTCTTTCTCTCAATAGCTGATTAAAACAAACAAAACCCTCTGCTTTCTCCAAGTGAAATGCAAATAAAACTCCCAAATGAAGAGTAGGCTGAAGGAAAACTACCTGATCTGGGAATTTTGCCAAACCTTTACTTTAATGAACTTTATGCAGAGATACAGGAAGGACATTATGCTGGAAATGTAGAAATAGACTCAGCATTCTTGGCAGGAATACATGGTAGCCTACAGCACAAAAAGAGTTAATCTGAATTGCAAACTAGAGTTATATTAAATATGCTTTGTTTGCCATTCAACAAACTTTGTTTTAATGGCCAAGGCAATACTGAAATTGGGTGAGTACTTAAACTTTATTATGGAAGTAAACGAGGCTGCTCTAGAAATCTTCTATTACAGGAAAAATATGCTGTGAGGACTTAATGAATTTCTGACTTTCTTATACAGAACAATTCTTTACCTGCCTGATATTTTCAGGTAATGGTTCCACAGGATTAAATACGGCCTTCCCCCTTCTAGTAGCAACACCCCAAACAAACTTAAAGTATGTCTTCTTTGCATGTTATAGTTAATGTGCTTTCATTATGCTTAATGTACTTTTAATAGTCTCCTATGGCGAGATGGTGATATTAAATGTGGGAGTAAAATATCCATGATACAACCTTGAATTTGCTACAGCGCCTTTTATCTGAGGGCTCAATGCACTTCCCACACATTCTCATTCAGGATCTCCTTGAGGTGTATTATGAGCATTTTATAGGTGAGGACACTGGGGTGTAGACTAAGGGAATCGAGGTCATTTACAGAGCCCGCACTCAATACAACCTAGAAGCTTCCCCAAGCATGAGGGAGTGCTCTCTCCCTCCTGGCTGCACTGACTTCTTTGGGCCAAAAATTGATTGCATCTTCACTAGTCTTTTCCTTCATGGGATTTCTCCCTTACCTGGACACCATCAGAGGCAGGGATGTAACTTGCCCTTTTAAATGTGTCTGTCACATTTCTGAGGATTTCCACAGACATCAGAAGATCCCCTGCATAGAAATTTTTCCTCTGAGTTAGATCCAACAGTGTCTTGGTCACTTGGGACATCCCGTCACCTGCCAGCATTCGCTGCCCCTTAGCCAGGTGTTCTTTAATCTGGATGGTCAAAAAAAAAGAATAAATATCAGAATCTTCATTACTATTTCTCTGCGGATCTTCATCCAACAAATAAACTTCAATTGGAGACTCAACTTTAACATAGCTTTGCAACACTTGGGGGGATTTCAAAACTGCACATTGTGTGTGTCCCACATTCGATGAATATTCAGCATGCAGAAACTAATGAGAGTATATACCTTACACTTGGGCAGGCTTGACAGACTTGCTTTTATCTTGTTCTCAGAGCACACAATTCAACACATTGGAGAAAGTGTGTATTAGCTTAGGTTTTTAACTGAAGTAGAAATAAAAAATGACTTTTGCATGTGGTAAACAGGGAGACAGTTTAGTAAGGTGTGGTCGAAAAATTTAGAGACAGGAAATTATAAATACTTCAAGATTTCCAGTTTTATTAACATGCCAAGCTTAATTTTTGCCTTACCTCTTAAAATAAACATATCTTTCTATAGTAGCAAAATTAAGTTGTCACAAAGACATTTTAGCTTTAGAACATATCTATAACTTTAGAGATCTACTATGACATGACTGAAAGCTAGATTATTTTATCTTTATTTTATTTTTTTATTTTTTTGAATATATTTTATTGATTTTTTTACAGAGGGAAAGGGAGAGGGAGAGGGATAAAGAATTAGAAACATCAATGAGAGAGAAACATCGATCAGCTGCCTCCTGCACACTCCCCACTGAGGATGTGCCCGCAACCAAGGTACATGCCCTTGACTGGAATCGAACCTGGGACCCCTCAGTCCACAGGCCAACGCTCTATCCACTGAGCCAAACCGTTCAGGGCTTAGCTTTATTTTAAAAAGAAATAAACTCTAACAACAAAAATAAGACAATAACAACAAAAACAAACAAACAGCAAAAAAATACCCCAAAACTCTCAGCTAGGTCTTTAGCAGCAAAACAAATTATTAAGATGCAAGGCTTAGCCCAGCTGGTGTGGCTCCGTGGTTGAGCATGGATTTATGAACCAGGAGGTAAAGGTTTCAATTTCTAGTCAGGGCACATGCCTGAGTTCCAGGCTCTATCCCCAGTGGAGGGCAAGCAGGAGGCAGCCAATCAATGATTACCTCTCATCATTGATGTTTCTATCTCTCTCTCCCTCTCCCTACCTCTTGGAAATCAATAAAAAATATATTTTAAAAAAAGATGCAAGGCTTAAATTAGTCTGATGGTCAGAGAAATATGCTGTCAATTTTCATATTTGCTTATCTCATAGTTCAAGGGAAGAAAAACATCTTATAGCGTGAAAGAATGGTAATGCTAGAGAGGGTAAAGTGATAGCAAGGATCCACCATACTTTTATTTGTTTACTAAAAGGTTAATGCTTTTAATCTCATTGCTAAATTTGTGATAATGTATCAAAAGTTCATGAAATAATCAAGAACTAACACACCAGAGAAATGCTTAACTAGAAAGGGTAACCTGTAATAATTGTAATGATCAATTTCCCATTAAGATTCATGCCAACAAGTCCTGTAAATCATGACAATCAATCTGAACTAATCCCCAAAGTTAGAAGTTTTCAAAAACATGTATTTTTTAAAAAAATCTTACCACTTCAGATATTTTACTTTTCTTTAGTCTCTAAAACTCTGTCTAAAAATATTTTGGTAAAATAAAAATCTTTAGACATACTCTATTTCCATTATTATGCTAAAAGACAACCTATTTATGTAGTTTATTTCTTTCCATTTTGTTCTCTTATTTATCTCCTGTCTCTCCTCAATGGCAGCCAACCATTGATTAAAGCCCAAAGGATTGGTATGATCAATGATCAGCCCTTGACTATCTCTTCTTTAATTTATTGATAAATATTTGCAACTTGCTGTTCAGGTCATGTGTTTCATAAGTTCATGTGTTTGCACTGGCAATCCTGCCCCCTCTCTTATATCAACTCATGTTTATGCACCACTCAGATTTAGTATTGGCTCTTCTAAATATTTAAACAGAGTTAACTCCCTTCTCAGCACTATCCTCTTATACATCACTGTATCACACTGAATTGTAATCATTTTTTCATATGTCTTTCTGCCCCAGTAGTCCTTCTGAACCTTTGAGTAGGTTCCATGACAGAATATAGCACCATAAAATCTGTTAGAGTTAATTAAAGTTTTACGTCTTAACTATACCTTTGTGATATAATGCAATGGATGGTCTTTGAAGCCAGCAGTGCCCAGGTTTTTATTTAAACTTTGCAACTTATCATTCTTACAATTGAATCCATAGGAGACTCAGATAGCATGTCTCCTCTGAGATTTGAAAACTATGCCTATCTCGTTAAAATATTTAAATATCATTTTCTTAATTTAAATGAAATCACACAAGCCTAAGATAATTAGCACAAGCTACTGCATAGCAGGAAAGCTTCTTGGCTCACCATGCTCTGTGTGCCCTACATGATCCAGTTCCTGGGGACACCTTTCCCCTCATTCACTGTGCTCTCGTCACTCTGGTCATTTTTTTAAAATATATTTTTTTATTGATTTCAGAGAGGAAGGGAGAGGGAGAGAGAGATAGAAACATCAATAATGAGAGAGAATCATTGTTGGCTGCCTCCTTCCCAAAACCCAGGAAATGTGCCCTTGACAGGAATCAAACCCGAGACCCTTCAGTCCACAGGCTGACGCTCTATCCACTGAGCCAAACCTGCTAAGGCACTCTGGTTTTTTTGATCTTCCTTAAGCACATGCCTGTCTCAGAGCCTTTGCACTGGCTTTTCCTTTTGCCTGGACCAGTTTTCCCATAGAGACCCATGTTTTTTTATCACTTCCTCCGAGAGTCCTTACCTGACTTCCTATCAAATATGATACCATGGCCATTCATCTTACCCTCCCTCATTGTGCTGAATTTTTCCTGCCATTGTGCCATCTATTTCTTCATTTATTTTTTTACATACCCTCCCCCCATGCCATCCTATATAATAAAGCGGTAATATGCAAATTGACCACCACACCATCACACAAGATGGCCACCCGCATGTGGGGATAAGATGGTCTCCACAAGATGGCTGGCAGGGGAGGGCAGTTGTGGGTGATCAGGCCAGCAAAGGAGGACAGTTAGGGGCAACCAGGCCAGCAAAGGGGGGGGGCAGTTGAGGGGACTAAGCCTGCAGGGGAGGGCAGTTAAGGGTGACCAGGCCTGCAGGGGAGGGCAGTTAGGGGTGACCAGGCTGGCAGGGGAAGGCAGTTATGGGTGACTAGGATGCAGGGAAGGGAGGGCTGTTGGGGGGGGCCAGGAGGGGAGGGCAGTTGGGGGCAACTGAGCCAGCAGGGGAGTAGTTAGGCATTGACCAGGCTGGCAGGGGAGTGGTTAGGGGGTGATCAGGCTGGCAGGCAGAAGCGGTTAGGGGCAATCAGGCAGGCAGGCAGGTGAGTGGTTAGGAGCCAGCAGTCCCGGATTGTGAGAGGGATGTCCGACTGCTGGTTTATGTCCAATCCCAAACAGCGGTTGGACATCCCTCGAGGGGTCCCAGATTGGAGAAGGTACAGACTGGGCTGAGCGACACCCCCCCAGTGCACGATTTTGTGCACCAGGCCTCTAGTTAGAATATAAGCCTTGTGAAGAAAGAGACTTTATCTGTATTGTTTACTCCTACAGTCCCAGCACCTAGAGGATATACACAATATATTGAACAAATTAATTGAATAAATCAAGCAATCATTCAAAATCCTTCTATGATCATGTTTGATTAAGTGAGGCACACTTGAAAGTTGCCTTAACTCGCTCATCAGCACAGCCCATGGAAAACACTGGTATCAAATAGTATGAGAAATGCCTGGCTTAAAGAGACAGTGCACCTTCTAGGTTTGAAACTGTCTGGTTCAGGAGGTAGAGTGCAGAAAGTTTTAAAATGAAATGAAGTTAATTGGGTCTAACCTAAAAAATGTCATCATATTCAGCTTTTAGTTTTGTGCTGACAATGCAGATCCCAGCTGTGATGCTCAAGGCACAGGGGACTTAAATGGTTCTCCATTAGGAAGAGATAGCATGACTGTTGAAATAAACAGCCTCTGACTACTTCAGCTCTGTATCTACTTTGGCAACAAGTATGCATGTCTGTGAGGGATCTAATTTGCTCAGATTTCTAATGCATCCTTTCTTTCAAACAAAAGCACCACAGTACTAGAATCTTAAGGAATAAAACATTTAGAAACATTTTCTGTTTGCAATAAAAATAGTACAGAAGATACTGGGTGGCTCAGCTAACCAGAGATAGGAAAGCAGTCTTTCACTTCTGGGTCAGCATCAAATGTGGCCCCCAGCAGTAGTAAATCAACGTCATTGCCATCTGACAGCTGCTTAGCAGGCTTATTCAGAATGAGTTGTTCTCAGTCTAGCTCTTTGCAAACAGGTGCCAAATCACAACACCAACCCTCACAAACGGCATTAATTTGCATCTTTCCTGGCATTGTTGGTGGAAAGCACCCAGAACAAATACCTTGAAATAGCTGTACACGCTAGTGTAGACTATTGGTAGCAATTATAACGTGTACCAAGAGTGTTCAGCTAAGATAGATATCCATCCAGAACATACTTAGTTGATTAAAAATCCCAGTTTCTTGATTTTCCTTACACAATACAAATGCACTATAAAAGGTTCTTTCCTTAAAACATGCCTATTTTTTCCTAGAATGAAAAATCCAGGTTTTATCTGCAGGTCTATCTTTCTCTTTTCTGGATCATGAAGAAGTAAGTAGAATTCAGACTGAGTTTGTTCAACTTACTTTTTTCTCTGTTTCAAATTGCCCTTTATTCACGTTTTACCTCTCTTCCTTTGTTCCTATCTCTATGCTATAACTCTAGGGTTATACAATTTGAACCACATCCAACCTTTCTTCTACAATCCTTCCCTTTCTCAAAAGTATGGCCCAATATTGTATATCTTATTTAAATACCAACTTTTCATGTTGCTATTCCCTTTCAACTATTGTGTTCTTTCTGATTCTCTTCAAAATAAAAATCAGAAGTATGAAATCTGATTTGAATCCAACTATTTATCTCCTAAATATTATCTCTGAAAATCTTACTAGTACATTATATTTATAGAGCAAATGGAATCTAAAATCTGGATTTAGATTGTGGTTCTACTATTTATGACATAGGACCACTGGCTAAACTATTTGCGTTTTTCCTAGCATCATTTGATTTGTCTATAAAAAGAAGCAAACATCATCACATGGTTGTTATAATGGGTTACTGCAAGATAGAGGTTAAAAGTGGACACTCAGAGACTTTCCCTTCTTCTCTTCCCATTTTTAATTTCTAATTCCTCTAAATACATTTAAGTTTTAAAACAACCATTGGAGGTGTTGCAATTACCCATATTTTGCAGATGAAAAAGTAGAGGCTTAGCATGGTGAACTGCATTCTCCAGAATTGTCTAGCCCTAAATTGTTCCATGATTTGAGCTTCAGTGGTTTGATTGTAGAATCCATGCTCTTAACTACCACCTGCTTAGCTCAGGTTTTATATACTGCATTTGTTAGAAACTGTCAAGATGCTTAAATATTTAAAAATAATTTTCAACCACATTTATTTCAAGGAGCCATTAAATCTTTTTCATATATAGAAAGAATATGAGAAGCAAGAGAATTGAAGCAACTTGCCAGGCAGTCGAGATATTGCCAATTATTTGAGTAGTGGTTATTATTTTGGAATATAATGTATAAAGGCTACTAAAGCCAATTACCAATCAATATCTATGTAAAAATTGTGTAGGTAGTTTTCCACAAGTGGACAGAAAAGTCCCCCAGGATAAATCAAGGATTCTATTTCAATTGGGTCATATTTTATAATTCTCTTAATTTAGTTACTGAAATAGCTCAGAAAGGTTTAATAATTTAAATATTTCCTTTAGAATTATAATTGCCAGTGATTATGTCTGCTCAGCTTGCAGTATTCAGTGAGCATTTTTGCTCCAAAGGACAAGCCTTAAAGTTTCTGTGTCATTCACATTTAATACTGTTGACAAGATCTCCAGTGAAAGAAGAAAACTGACATCTAAAAATAGTGCTTTTTATAGTCCTTGCTCTTTATGTGGAGAGATTCAGTGAGGGTCATGGTTTAAAGAGTAGGTGTGTTTCTGAAAAAAAACTTATTCTTTTCACTTTATGCCTCCTACTGCCAGTTACAGTTACCTCTCTTGTGTGAATCCTAAAAAAAAAAAAAGTAAATTGTAGTCACTGTGCAAATGACACAGTTTAAACTTCATATACTTATATATTATTTTCAGCATCAACTCCTACAGTCCATCTGTAAGGTATATAAAAGGCTCTCACAGCTCTTAGTGGCTTCAATTAAAAGATAATTATACAAGAAACTTCTTTTCATAAAGCAATGATCTAAATATACATCTTTTGCTTTAGTTCAAACCTCTGTCATTTTCTAAGACCAATGACACTCACTAGATGATGATATTAAATTATTTGCAGATCTATCTGGTGTCACCAGGAAAGAAAGATATCACTCTGTATGGAAAAGAAAGTGTACCCTTTGTTCTAATACAGTGGTTCCCAAACTTATTTGGCCCACCGCCCCCTTTCCAGAAAAAATATTACTCAGCGCCCCCTGGAAATTAATTTTTTTTAAATTTTAATAGCAATTAAACAGAAAGATATATGTATTAATGTTCTACCTTTTTCGTAAAATATAGTAAAGAAAGGTGTAAATTAGAAACATTGAAGTTTGAAATTATGAAACTATTTATTGAACTCAGAATAGAAAGGTAATACAAAAAAAGTTAAAACAAATGCACCTGTGGCCATCACCGCCCCCCTGGATCGCTGCAGCGCCCACCAGGGGGCGGTAGCGCCCACTTTGGGAATCACTGTTCTAATAGATAAATAGTTCTTAACTTCCCCCACATTTGATATACAGAGCTTGCGTGCATCCTGGAGCTGTCCTAGGGTTAAGAGTTCAAATATGAGGGACAATTCTGGTCAAGAGACAATGCTATAGATTTAGTCCATAATTCCCCGGGATACATTATCTGCGTTTTGCAAAAAGCTCAGGATAAATAGCATTTGGCCATAGGGCATTGGCTATCCCAGTGTTTTGCCCCAGGGCTTCCTGAAGTGAGGAGTGCAAGGTATTGCTATGAGAATAAACTGATTCATGAAGAAAAATGATGAAGAAAAAAAAACTGAGCCAGATATAGTGTGCTTATTTCCCTGGAAAGCCTAGAAATTTCCAAATTAAGAATGAGAACATAGTAAATTTACCTACCCAGTAAAATCTAGAAATAGCTTTAATTTCAGAGTTTTTGGCTAGAATTAGTCAAAAGTGCAATTCCTGAGCAAAGGACACAATTAGGTGAGATTTATTTTCCTAATATCAAATAGATCTAGAAGTTCTTATTCATATTCTGAGCCAGGGGATAGAATTGGAGCATCCTCCATGAGCTCAAGGCAGTAGATCCCAGACCAGCACCCAGACTTTCAGGAACCTTCTCAATGGGCAGTAGAGCATTCAGTAACCCAGTATTTCTCTAAGAGTTTTTCACTTCTATTTCCATTACTTGAGTTTTCTAGTTTCAGGGATATTGCATCAGTCAGAATGGGCTAAGTTATGCTGTGAGGACAAGCAATCCCAAAATCTCAGGGCCTAAAAATAATAAAAATTTATTTCTCACTCAGAGCACATACTCAACCCAGGTCATCAGGGAGGCTCTGCATACCATAGTGATTCAGGGGTTTGGGATGATGGAGGATAAAAGATTTTGCACTGGCAATGACATTCTCAGGCATGACACCACAAAGCTCACTTCCATACACAACCAATGAGCACATGTGGACAGCTAGTCACATGCCTTCAAGGGTAAAAAACCACAATCCTCCCATATGCCCAGGAGAGGAAAATGAGATACCATCTAATGATAATAATACGTCTTGTGATGGTATAGAGCTGGCTAACATTCATTTAACTTCTTTGCATCCACCAAAAGTTTACTTTTTAAAATTATTTTTTTACATATTACTTCTTTGCATTTATTTACAAAACTAGAACCCTAAATGACATCTGCCACATGCTTCTTAAACCTCAATGTGCATTTGAATAGCAAAGGGAACTTCCAAAATGAAGATTCTGACTAGGTAGGTCTGAGACAGGGTCTGAGTTTCTACATGTCTAACAAGCTCCCTGGTGCTGCTGACAATTCTGGTCTCAGAAAACATTCTGGCTCTACCAAATGCCTTTTTTTTTTGCACCTGCATCCAAGTAGCTCTACTTTTGCTAGAGAAAAAAATCACAACTAAACTGACTAGCTGTACTCTAAGTTCTTTATTTCATACTTCAGTACAATATAAATTTGGCAACCCCCCAGACCCACCTACCTCAAGCTTACCTTCCTCATTTCAGAAAATGACATCACCATCAGTGAAATATGCTCATTCAATCTTAATCAAGGATTCCATCACCTCTCACCTGGATTACTGTAGCAGGCTTCATGTGTTCCTGTCCTACCATCCCACGGTCCATTCTCCACAGAATAACCATAGACCCTCTTTTAATTAGATTGAATCACATCAGTCCTCTACTGTAAATTGTTTCCCTTTGCACTAAGAATAAAATCCAAACTCCTAGCAAAGGCTCCTAAGGCACAGAATAATTTTTTCCTTACCTAGTTTTCCAGACTCATCTCATGACAACCTATTTTTAGCTCACTACTCTGGCCACTGGATCATCTTGCCCTTCCTTAAAGACCCCAAGACTTTTCCATATGCTATTTTCTCCAAATGGAATGTACGTACTCTCATTCCCTGACAAACTCATTCTCTCCACTCTCTGCATATCTAAATCCACCTCATCTTTTGGGCCAGACTTTTAAAGGGCATTTCCTCATAGACACCTCACTATTTTTTTTTTAAATCTAAAGCAGTCCCCAAACATTATTTCCTATGTTGGCACTTTGTTAATTTCCATATATATATGAGTTTGTAATTATTTTAACTCTTTTCTTGTCTACTTTATTTTGCATTTGTTTTAAGTGTCACCTTCAAGTTGCACCCTTGTGTAATTGCACTGTACTGCACAGAGTTAAAGCTCAGTGAATATTTGTATAATAAATTAGTGGGTAGATAAAAGGATGGATGAATGATTGAACAATATTATACACTTTCCCTTATAATATTTTTTTTACTTTGGCATTTTGAAAAATATAATTCTCTGTACAAGAATATTCTATTAAATCATCCAATGAATAAGTTCCAAATCAGTGAATTTTAATGGCTAAAACTAATTCTAACACTTCTTCTATTTAGTCACAATAAATACACAACTGAGAGAAGCTTAAAATATCTCCTGGGTTTGTGTTATAATCAGTAATATGTTATATGAATTTCTTTTTTAAAACGAGGAAAAATAAGCATAACTGTTAGAAGTATTTCATTATATATCTATACCATAGACTCCCTTAAAATTCCCTAGGAAACAGTATTATATGTATCTAAAGATTTTTTCTTTTTTATAATAAAGCCAAAATTTATTGGTTTAATAGAATGAAATAATTCATGTAAGGTCAATTAAAGTATATATGTAAATTACTAAAAAATCATAATCTTCTAGAGCAGTGGTTCTCAACCTTCCTAATGCCGCGACCCTTTAATACAGTTCCTCATTATGTGGTGACCTCCAATTTCATTGTTACAAATTGAACATAATTAAAGCATAGTAATTAATCACAAAAACAATATGTAATTATATATGTTTTCCGATGGTCTTAGGCGACCCCTGTGAAAGGGTCGTTCGACCCCTAAAGTGGTCACAACCCACAGGTTGAGAACCGCTATTCTAGCAGGGGTCCTCAAACTACGGCCCGCGGGCCACATGCGGCCTGCCTAAAACATTTATCCCGCCCGCCTGGTGTTTTTGCCGCCGCCGCTGCCTGTTGCTTAGCAGCCGACTAGTTTTTTTAAAAACTATAGTACGGCCCTCCAACGGTCTGAGGGACAGTGAACTGGCCCCCTGTTTAAAAAGTTTGAGTACCCCTGTCTAGAGCATCAGAGAGCTACGAATGAAATAGAGTAATTTCCAGAAAGAGGAGATCCTTTCAGAGTTAAGCCAACAATTTCAGCTAGTTTCTTTTTTTTTGATTTTGGGAATGTTTGCTAAATCTGGACAGAAGTGAGGAGAAGGTGTAACCCAGGCAGAGGCTCATTAGAGCAGAAAGATAAACTTTTTCGGTTGGCAAAGGCTGGAGAAATATACGAGAAATGTAAGGGTCCCTAAAAATCTTGCTGGGACTTTTCTCCAAAAGACATTTGTTGAGTTTTTGAAATATGTAGGAAGCTGAGGAATTATGATGAAAACTTTTCAGCCACAGAATGCAATTTTCTCCATCCTTGTAAATAAGCATTTGACAATAAATGCCTAGTGAGAAGAGTGCAGCTTTAAGCAACCAGCTGGACTTCTCCTTAAGCTATTTGCAGCATTTGAAGTTACCAAGGCAGAAAGCTGGGGCACTGAGCTGGGAACTTTTGTAGGGCAAAGCTGAACCTTCTACAGTTTTTCAGGGTTGATGGGATGGGTACACATGGACTCTCCATCCAAAAGACAGGATGGTAAAAGGGGATTAAGTAAATGTATTTTTACTAAAACTGCAAAACAGCTTTGACTCTGACCAATTCTTGCCTGTATTGAAGTACCAGCTCCTCACTGTATTTAGACAACCAAGGAAAGGAGGAATGCTTCTTGGTGGACATGAACATTGTCTGAAGTCCCGACAATTATTTGATACGAGTGACATTCAATAAAAAATTACTAGTTGTGCCAGATGATGTAACTGACAAAACAAAAAAAATCTGGTTTACAGATTATCCAGATATTAGATTTAGGGTATTAAAATGACTATGGTTAAAATGTTAAGGAAAACAGAAGGGGGAAAAGACAAAATAGAATTTGTTTGTTTTTTATGGAGAATTTTAAGAGTTGGAAGCTTAAAAAAAAGAATGTATATTCTAGATCAAGAGTTAGTGACCTACAACCTGTGGGCCAAACCCAACCCATTGCCTGGTTTTGCATGTTTTACTGAAATACAGCCTTGGTCACTTATAGTCTATGAGTGATCTTTTGATAAAACAGCAGAGTTAAATAGTTAGGACAGACACTATATGGTGTGTAAACTCTAAAATATTTATCCTGTCCTTGACATATATGGTGAACTTTGACATATGAATTGTTTGAGACTATCAAGATTTAAACAACACCTTCCTTCCAAATATCTATATTTTTCCATTAGCTTCTTCAGGGAAGATAGCATTCAATAACTGTGAGGTATTATCATTTGTTGAACAATTAGTGAACTCATAGTTTTATTCAGGATCATATGTTAAAAAAAACTTTGAAATTGTGATGTTGAACTCAGATCCTCAAACCTCTAACTTGTGATTCTGAATAAAATTGCAAGCATTTTATGTATTTTAAAGGAAATAATGTTTTTCAACTTTTCTTTGGCACTCATGGGTTTTGCAATGATTATCTGAAAGTGAGGACTCTGACAAACTTTTGAAATTTGTCAACAAGAATACACAGGCACTCAAGTGCTATGCTTTGTGTATGATATTTAAAACAAGAGTAGCCACTTTTGTCATGGAGGGCCATGTAATTACAAATACATGTATATGGATACCAAACTAATATTGTGATTAGTGATAATAATAGCTCAGATTTTTTTGAATGTGTACTATGGTAAAAATTGGTATATGTTAAATTTGTTTTTACTGATTTCAGAGAGGAAGGGAGAGGGAGAGAGAGAGAGAGAAACATCAGTGATGAGAGAGAATCATTGATCAGCTGCCTCCTGAACACTCATACAAGAGATAGAGCCTGAAACCCCAGCATGAGTCCTGGCTGGGAATCAAACCATGACATTCTGGTTCATTGATTAACACTCAACCACTGAGCCACATCGGCTGGGCACAACTCCATTTAATTGGCCTTCTATGACCTCCCCATTGGTATTTTTTAAGAACTCTAATGCAATTATAATGTTCAGCCAAGGTTAACAAATTAACTGATCTAGCTTTCTTCTCCTAGCTTTACCGATCACTTGCTGTATTCCAGTCATACTGCACTACAGAAAGCTTGCAGAACGAGTAACTCCTGACTCTCAGGCTCACTTACTTCAACTTAATTGATGGATATTTCAAAATTAAAATCATTTGCTGCTGGACCATAGTACTGGGTTATTTGTTTCTTAATTGCTCATTTAAAACAAACTAACAAAACAAAATAAAACAATGGCCCTGGCCAGTGTGACTTGGTTGAGCCTTCAATTCCAGATCAGGGTATATGCCCAGGTTTCAGGCTCCATCCTCAGTAGGGAGCTTGCAGGAGACAGCCCTTGGATGTTTCTCTTTCCCTCTCCATTCCTCTCTCTTTAAAGTCAATAAAAACATATTTTAAAAATTACACATATTTTTGGCTCTAAGTGTTTGTCATAAACAAAACTATGGTGACTATTGTTTTCTTTCTTCTAAATAAGCTGCAGTAATAAAATGCATTGTCCTCTTTTAGGCAAGGTGCTGGGATTTGTACAATGAGGTAGTGGCCAAAAATGCATGTGATACATGAAGTGTTTTGTTGCAGTGGAGCAAAATTCCCCTGAAAGGTAGAAAAGATGAAGAGAATATAAAGCAAACCTATTATCTTTGTTTCTCTCTCTGATTCTCTCTTCCTCTTCTCCCTTGCTCCACCCTCACCCCCGGCTATCATTTACCATCTTTTATGAACCACAAGTAGAAGAAAACAGGAGAAACAAAAACCTTAAACCAGGATTCAAGCTCCTTGACATCTCTTCCCATAAAGTCAAACCTTCAATGACTAGGTAGACTATTGCTCCAACTCCTGTCTTTAAAACGTTTGTTAAACGAAAGTTTGAAAACAGAAACAGGTTTTAAGGAACAACTTAAAAGGGAACATTTATAACCAACTATTCACATTTCCATGTGAAGAAACTCTATTAGAATATTATCTTTGCTTGTTCTCAGTCCCCATCACTCACTCCACTCAGGGAAGCAGGAGTGACTTACCTGTCTGATTAATCTAGGAGAAAGCATCAGCATACCTGGTTCAAATCCTTCAGCTTTAGACAGCTGGCTACTGTCAAGGGCATACATTCTGCCAGTTCTATGTAGTCTATAATCTCTCGCACCTGTGTGTGTGTGTGTGTGTGAGTGTGTGTGTGTGCGAGTGTGTGTGTGAGTGTGTGTGTGTGTGTGTGAGAGTGTGTGCGAGTGTGAGTGTGCGCGAGTGTGTGTGCGTGTGTGCGAGTGTGTGTGTGTGTGTGTGTGTGTGTGTGTGTGTGTGTGTGTGTAAAAGAGGCAGTATGAGCCGAAACCGGTTTGGCTGCCGAAACCGGTTTGGCTCAGTGGATGGAGCGTCAGCCTGCGGACTGAAGGGTCCCAGGTTCGATTCCGGTCAAGGGCATGTACCTGGGTTGCGGGCACATCCCCAGTGGGAGATGTACAGGAGGCAGCTGATCGATGTTTCTCTCTCATCGATGTTTCTAACTCTCTATCTCTCTCCCTTCCTCTCTGTAGAAAATCAATAAAATATATTTAAAAAAAAAAGAGGCAGTATGAGAGAATAAGAGAGAGAGAAGAAGAAGGAGAAAGAGGAGAAAGAGGAGGAGGAGGAGATGAGGAGAAGGAGTAGGAGAAGGAGGAGAGGAAGGAAGAAGGAGGAGGAGGAGGAATAGAGAAGGAAAAAGAGGAGGGGATGAGGAAGAGGAGGAAGAGAAGCAGCTGCCTGTGATTGTCCAGGTGTACCAGAAACAAGGTGGGTCCGTTTATTTAATTTCAGGGAAGTCTGGCCCACTTGGCCACAGAATTCAGCCATTTTCTATAAACAGCTTTATAAGTAACAAGTGTTCTTAATTTGCTGGACTACTGTGCCTAATTCCCAACAGGTTCTGATATTATTTCTACCTTGTCTGCTATAAAATTTAGAAAATGGCCTCGAGTATAAAATGAAACACTAACATGTAGAAAAATATAAAATTTTCAATAACCCCACTATATTTAATACTTTATGTCTCTATCCTCAATTTTTAAAATTGTGTGCATTTGTTTGTGGTTCGTCTTTTTTATAAAGAAAAGCTGGATCACAGTGTCTACTTTTGTATCTTTTTACAAAATATGTTCTTATTGATTTCAGAGTGAGGGGGAGAGAGAGAGAGAGAGAGAGAGAGAGAGAGAGAGAGAGAGAGAGAGATCCATGAGAGAAAAACATTAATGGGCTGCTTCTTGCACATCCCCTACTGGGGATCAAGCCCACAACCTGGGCTTGTGCCCTGACCAGGAATCAAACCAGCAACCTCCTGGTGTATGGGATGTTGCTCAACCAACTAAGCCATGCTAGCCAGGCTAATTTTATATCGTATAAGGTTTCCAAACAAACTTTATGATTATTAGCTTATTGAAATCTCTCTGAAATTACCAAATAATTTCATAAAGAAATGTCACCATTTCTAAACATTTTAGGGCTAGGAAAATTTCACATGATGGGTAACACTTATTAAATTCATGTGGTTAAAATTCATAAACATTATGTCTGGTGTTTCACCTTCTCAGAAACTCCAGCTGCTGGTATCTTCCTACTGTTAAGAAAAGTGGCAGAGTCATTCTTTCTACAGCATGCACATAATCTCTAGTATTTGATTAGCATTGTTGGGCACTAGAGAATTAAGATTAAAAAAACATGGTTTCTGTCCTCAAAGAATTCAAACAAAATATCAATACAACAGATTAGTGATTTTATATATTAAACTGATTAATGACCCCATTTTGGCTATCTCAATTGATTTATCATTATAAAAGTTCATAGAACATACTCAACTAATATTTGCTGGTGATAAAATGTCATTTAAAACTTATTCTATTGTTATATATTAATAAAATATGTATGTAAATATTTTAATCTATATATGTGTGTACATATATTGTAATTCACATGTGAAAGAATTGGAAAACATTGATCTACCTATCCTATATAATAAAGAGCTAATATGCTAATTAGACCCAACAACAGAACAACTGTCCGAATGACCTTCTGGACAACCTTCTGGATTAACCTGGGGCTGTGAGGGCTGAGACCCTTGCATGAATTTCGTGCATTGGGCCTTTAGTTTTAAATAATTCTCTGAAGTGGGTGACATTTAATGAGCTTTATAAATATAGAGGTGCAAGAAGTTCCTTAAGGAAAATAGAAAAAATCTATGCATCCATCCATTCATCCATCCACCTGCCTAGCTATCTACCTACCTAAACTACCTACCTACTCATCCATCCACATTGAATGTATTTTTTAGATATCCTGTTCAAGTTAGTAATATGTTGAGTTCTAAAAGTATACTGTTATTAATATAAATTTTATACCATATGGTTTCATTTACATATGGAATCTAAAAATAATCAAAACTACTGAACAAAAAACAAAACAAAAACAAATTCATAGAAACAGAGACCAAAAGTTGCCAGAGGGGAGAGGGTTCGGGGAATGGGTAAAAAGGTTAAGAGAAATATAGTCAATAATGTGATATGTTTTCACAAGGACAGATGATTACAAGAATTAGTGGGTGAGCACATTGTAGGCTATAACAATGTCAAATCACTATATTGTTCACTGGAAACTAATATAACTAATATAATATTGTATACCAACTACACTTACATAAAGAAGTATAAAAATAAAAGTAAAAAAAGAGACCATTTTTTAATTCAATGCATTTTTTGTACACATAGATATGAATAGCTCCTAGTTACACTGCTCTTTTATAACTTGCAAACATTTCACATATTGTATCTCATCTACTAGTCCTCAAAACCTCCAGAGATGCAATTTCATTTTGCAAATATCAAGTCAAGACTTGAGTGAGATCATATGACTTTTTCAAAGGACACACAAGCAAAAAATTTAGGACAGATAGAATCAAAAGCTTAGGGAGTAGCATGGTCTCCAAAAAAGAGGTTAGTCTTTGGAATAACTGTATCTGGGACGGAATGTTCACTCTTTGCCTCACGTAAGTGTATTGCTCCCCTGCAGATCTTCAGTTTCCTTCTATGGAAACTGAGGCAGGGCTATCACCTTTCAGGTTCTTGTGAAGACTGGAGTTAATTTATGCAAGTGCCCAGTTAAGTGCCTAGTATTTTGTAGGAGATGAATACACTGAGGCTGCTTTTTATTCCAGAATATCATGCATTTGATTTATGCACAAGAGCATATATACATTGGCTGTCAAATTATTGACCGATTTCTACGGGTTTTAAATTCAAGATCATTCCTTCTATTTCACAGAATGTTTCTGTGTCTCTCCATCATAGGGTCACCTGCACTTAGAGAATGCAAACTCATTTAACTATTAATGTACAATAAACTTAATTTAGAAAGCAAAAATGTTCTACAAAAGAGTGATATAATTCATCTCTAACAAAATTTGTAAGGATTTATGATTTACTTAATCCATGCAATCATTCCCATTTATTCATTACCATGAATAAACAAGACCTGAATATTAAGATTCAATAAACAAAGTCTAATGTCTAAAATTAGAAGAAAAATAAAGTTCATTAAAATATAAATTCATAAGAAAAATTTTGGTTATATTTAATTCTGAAATACACAGGTCTGAATATTTACGGCAATTAATAAAAGAAACTTTACATTTCATAGTCTTACATTTTATATTTTGAAATGAAGTTATATATTACATTCTGTGATTATATGTGTGTATTCTCCCAGAAAAGTGCATTTTAAAAAACCTAACAACCAAATGCTGTCAAATATGTTTATATACCAGGTCAGTAATTGAATTGATGATTATTTGACTATATACAACCCTATATTTATTATTTTGGTTTTGACAGAAATAAGACTCAGTGAAGCCAAATATCATTGATTACTGATATATATATATATATATATATATATATAATATATATATATATATTCACATTTATGTGAAATCAGCATTTATGTGTATATCAGTATTTACTATTTATGTGCATATATCTACAAATATAAATGAATATATATATATATTAACAAAAATGGGGCTCACTGAGCTGGTGTGGCTCATGGGTTGAATGTTGACCTATAAACCAGGAGGTCATGGTTCTATTCCCTGAGATTGTGGGCTACATCCCCAGTAGGGGGCATGTGGGAGGCAGTCAATCAATGATTCTTTTTCATCACTGGTGTTTCTATCCCTCTCTCCCTCTCTCTTCCTGAAATCAATAAAGATATATTTTAAAAAAATAAGGTTCAATGTAGGCAATAATCATCAAATCAATTGCTGACTTGGTAAGTAAATATATTAGCCAGCATTTGTTTTTCAGTTTTTAAAAATTTGCTTGTTTTCAAATACATTTACTTTATTGATAGGGTTATTATTGTTTAAGATACTTCTCCATCCACAAGAAAGAATGTTACTTAGGTGTTTTATAAAATAATTATATGTATTTGTGAGCAAGAGTGAGAAAATAAAGCAAAACAAAAATACCACAAAACTTAGACTCTTAACTAAGTATTGTTCCTGCCAATGTTCAACTTTCCTATTGTCTTGTGTTCAAATTTTGTTCTAAACCTCATAATGTTTATTCATGTATAGAGTTCATCTTGACTGTCAGGATGAAATGATGATAGTAGCTGAAAAAGACAATTATTTACACTTGTAAAATACCAAACAGTTTGCCGAAACCGGTTTGGCTCAGTGGATAGAGCGTCGGCCTGCGGACTGAAAGGTCCCGGGTTCGATTCCGGTCAAGGGCATGTACCTAGGTTGCGGGCACATCCCCAGTGGGAGATGTGCAGGAGGCAGCTGATAGATGTTTCTCTCTCATCCATGTTTCTAACTCTCTATCTCTCTCCCTTCCTCTCTGTTAAAAATCAATAAAATATATTTAAAAAAAATACCAAACAATTTAACTGTCCTCAAAAATATTCATCCATTATACTCTGTGGGAAAAGAGGGGCTATTTTTTGAAAATCTGGCCTATGTAATCTTGTGCGAATGATTAATTTCCCTGGTGCAGTAACACTGTGATTTTGTTCAAATCTTAATGTCAAAATGCAGTGAGAAATTTGATGCCTAAGTGACACAGCCTTATCAATTCCTAACTACTAAAAGTTAAAGAATTTAGTTAAAAATGTATGGTATTTTAAAATAAGGTTTATATACTATTTACCACAGATATGTGCCAATCATGATAAACCATCTTACTCCTATAGATAAAACTGAATAACAGATTTTTCTCATGCCTGTCAAGGAATTCTTTTATTTAAATAGCGGGATCCATAGAAACTCAAACCCTAGGAACCAAACAGTTTAGCACAGACTTATAAATATTAGCTTTCTATCACATCCTTTTTCCCTTTAGGCATTTTTTCAGATTTTTTTTAAATTTTTTTACCTATTTGATTGTATAGCAGAAGGTTAAATTCTCACACAGTGATCATTAGCAAAAATAAACAGAGCAAGTACTAAAGCTGGCTTTGCACCTACTGAATGCTGCAAGTGTCTGTACTCATTTGATATGCATCTTGCAAAGCTCGGCTGTTCCCAGAAGGCCACTCCATGAAGACTGAGAGAGCAGCGTCTGCTAGTGGTGCCTGCGTGTCACAAAGAACAGAGAGAAGCTTTATAACAGGGATGCTAGAAGGCATGGCGTAATTGTGAGGCAGACTCAAAAACGGGGTTTGTACATTTTCTTGCTTTAAAAAAGCATGCAGATGAGAGCATTTTGATTATTTTTGTAATGCTTATCAGTCACACTGAGAAACCACGGCATCAACAACATTTTCTAGGTCTCTTCATTGGCTCCATGTGTGAAGCAATTCACCAAAATTGTCTCCTTAACTGCTTATTGGACATAGGACAAAAGCATGACTTCATAAGCAAACGCAGCATGCTGCTCCTGGGTGGCGATCATCATTTAGGTTTGGGTGGGTCATCCTACTTTACCTGTGGCATTCAGTGGGCACTGATTGAAGGCCAAGTCGCCTGCTGGAGTCCTTTTCCACACCATGGACATCAGATAATCCTCTGGGCATATTTCATAAGGTGCTGCAATTTAAAACAGAGGGACTTGACTTTAGCAGTGTTTCTTTTTAAAAATATTGGTATCTCTCAGATGCATTGCTCTCACTATAGAGCTCCTTCATTTTCTTTAAAGTATACTAGTATTATTGATTGAAATGTTAGAAATGTCTTCATAAACAAACCAAAAAACCCACCGGGTTTCATTTTATTATCTTTAAAATCTTCACAGAAATGTACTTTCTTTTGAAAGTGCTTACTGTATAGGCTTTTAAAAAAAAGTCATTTGGATTTGTCTATAAAGTGAAGATTACTTTCAGCATAAAAATAATAAACTTTTTCTGATATTCATTATGTTTTGGAATGTTATGCAATAAAATAATTACTAATAAACTGAAAACCTTATTACAATTATTAACTATAAGTATTAAGAGTAAAACCAAAAGGCAAAAATATATTACATTTTAATTTTTCATACTAGTACAGTGCAATAATGACATTCACACTACATCATATAAAAATAAACTGATTTAATTTTTGGGGCCTTATTATTTTTAAAAGCTCAATTTAATTGCTGAGGCAAGAAAGTTAAAGGGAATATCAAGAATAACAGATGTGTACCAGAAATACTTTAATGGAAAGCCAAAGAATTTGTAAAAGAACAAGCTCTATCTCTATTGTGTTAATCCTGACACCTTTCTCCCAGATGAGAGAATACATTAATCCCTTCTCTAGATACACCTACAGTTGTGTTTCCACACAGTGCTGCCATTTATATGTTCACATGTCTGTCTTCATTACTAGCCTGGGATCTTACTGTCTGCTTTTCTCTGTATCTTGCACCTAGGGGTGTGTCTGGCACACAGAAGCTGCTCAAAATTGAATAAATGAATACATTAATATATGTTTATAGAAATATATTTAATAAGTAAATAAGGACCAAAAATAGTAAGTACCTAATACATACATGATTGTGACTTCCTGGGAGTAATTTCTTTCTTTGCAGATAATACACATAATTAATCCATACTAATCATAAGTCTACTGATACTAATTCTATTTCAACATTTATGAACTTAATAGGATACATTATAGTTATTAGGAGAAGAATGCAATTTGAAACATCACAATATTGAAATAACATGTCCTTGATGATTACTAAGATAAGATAAATGGCTTAAACATGGGGTCTTTTTAGAACTGAAAGTGACATTGAAAGTCACACAGTCCATCTCCTTCCTCTTTACAGCTGAGAACACCAAGGCCCAAAGGGAGGAGGCTTGTCTAAGGTGACAGAGCTGGCAGAGGTATTGGCAGGATTAGGTTTCAGAATCCGGACTCCTCAGCAGCCTCTGTTTTGACCGCCCACAGATCCTTTGTGCCACCTGATTTGTTCAATATAATCTCCCTGCCGCTGAGTTAACATAAGTATTTTTTCAAACTAGATTCTCATTGAAACACATAGACAATTGTCTCCAACTTATGGAATCTTTGCTTGGTGGATGGTTTAGCAATTGATTCAACCATCGCCACTCCCGTTCTCATAAAATGTCTTCTGTCACCTCACCAATGATCTCCTAACGGTCAAACCTAATGTGCTCATCTTAGTCATTACTCACTAGACCTTCTTTGAAGCACTTATACTTGGACTTCTGCCTCTTCCTTGAAAATACTTTCTTTAGGGTCTGAGAATATTTTCTCTGAGGCCTCTACCAAGCACTTGGACCATTCTTCCTCCATCTCATGTGTCTTTCACAGAATCATCCACCCCCTATTTTTTTCTTTTTTAAATTGCTTTCCTGATATAATTTCAAACATATTAGTAACAGTAAGTCAATTTTACCTCAATAAAATAAGTCATATATATATATATATATATATATTTGTTCATATATATATATTTGTTCAACAAGTTAAAAATAATAGTAATAATCTTGAGCCCTTACTAAGAGTCTTACATGCCTGGATTCATTTAATCTTCTCCAACAACTCTATAAGGTAGAGATCATTTGCCCTGATTTGATTGTACAGCAGAAAGTTAAATTCTCACACAGAGATCATTTACCAGAAGGGAATATAGTCACAGAGAGGTGAATTAATTTTAATCTTTGGGTTCCAAATACTCCTTTTAGTACATGTTGAATTCAGAGAAAAAACTAAGGGTATCCGAGAGCAATTGGGAGGGAGGTGTCACCTTGCCAAGGAGCCCCATCACTCTCTTGTCAGGAGCCAAGGCATGCCCTCTTTGCCCCTTTGCCCCCTGGGCTGTTACAGGGGGCAGGAGGACTGAGGTTGGCAAGGCCCCTACCTGAGAGCCAAGAGCTGGATTTACCACTGAGTCTGGCCTGGGACTGGTGGTGCTGAATAGAAGTGGAGTCATCATAAATCAAAACTATAAAATCATAAAATAAAACCCATCACAAAAAAGGCAAAACTCAAGTGAGGGTAGAGATGGCCTCTGTACAGATCTTCATTCCCCCAATATCACAAGAACAGAAGAGCAAAGAAATCACTTAAGCCAAGGGATTTCTAACCAGCAGCCATCACCAGCCAAGTGTCAGCAACCACCCACTCCCATGTTGCCCAATGAGGTTAGCATGCTGGGTGCCACTTCCCCTGTTGTGTCTGTCACCCACTCCATGAAGAGCAGAATGCTCCTGGCCTTGCTGCCCCATCCAGTCTCCTACAGGTGGCCCAGGAGGTGCAGGGAAGTGTCACAGTCAATCTACATACACTCTAACTCCCACCATTTTTCTCCATATGCTGCTTGTTTCCTCTCCTTGTACTTTCCAATGCTGTTAGTGACACCTCCCATCTTGAATCCATAGCGAAAACCATCAGATTCCTCTTCTCACCCTTCTCTTCCTCTTATCCTGTGATGATTCTACCTCCACAGCTTCCCCAGGCATTCACCGGGTCCCATTTGAATTAGAGGAACAACCTCATTTCATTCAGCACTTACCTACCATATACTCTGTTCCAGGGAGAACCAATGGTGCCTCATGGAACTTTCATTTATTGGGAGGAGGCAGAGGTCAAACAAACATATCATTACTTGAGTACAGTCATGATAAGCACTGCAAACAGAACAGGGTGCTGTTCCAATATCAAAGCTGAAGAGCCAAGAAGGCTTCCTGGAGGAAGTGATGATTAATTGAGACTGGCTGTGTGAGGTGCAGTAACCCCTCCAGAAGGAGGGAACAGTATGTGCAAAGGCCTGGAAGCACAGAAGAGGTTGGGGCACCCAGGCCACTGGAGGGGAAAAAAATAAGGAGTGTGGAATAATGAATGGGCTGGAGAAACAGGCTTTGATTAGCACCCAGGAGTGCCTCAGAGGCAGCCACCGAAAGAAGGGTTCTAACCAGCAGTTGGAATGGGTTGATTTTTAAGTTTAAGATCAGATTTTCTTTTGTGGGTAAAAGAGATGGGAGAGCAATAGGTAGGGTAAGACCCCTGAGGAGATCAAGGCAGTGCCTTAACCCTGAAATGATGGTGGCCATAGGTAGACTGATTGGACTAAAGATGAAAATATGTCAGTGCACCCAAGGTAAATTTAGTAAGTAGACTAAGTGATGCAGGGAATGAGGCCCAAAGGGGACAAGGACGATGCCTGCTTTCTGAGCTGAAGAGCTGGATATAAAGAGATACTATTCTCCAGCATCTTCCCCCTTTAATCCAATTTGCATGCCACATCAACAGAGTACTCTCTAAAATGAAGATTAACCTCATAACTTGCTACTTAAATCCTTTCCATGGTTCTCTAGAACTGACAGGATAAAGATAGTGAGGCTCAGTGTGATGCAAAAGGCTCCTTCCTCTTCACAGCCCTATCCTAGCTTTCCAATTATGGTTCTTATTTATTCTCCTATGTATCAGCCACACAGAATTAACTGTCATCTTCCAAATATTCCACACCAATTCACACTTCTCTGACTTTGCAAAAGCTATGCTCCCTGCTTAAAATATTCTCTCCTCTTTTATTTATTTATTTGTAAAATTCCTACTTATCTTTAAAACACGTCTTAAATGATAATATCCTCTGGGAAGCCTCTTTTAATACCTTAGTCATTGAACATACAAATATTATAGGTCTTTCCACAATGGGTTGAAAATATGTGGTTAAATGCTTTGGATATATGTGTGAAACTCCAAATCCCCAATTTTGACCTTAGAAGACTAATAATGTTTTATCTTATTTTTTTTAATCTGCTGTAATGAACTTCCATGGTGTCTAGCATACAGTAGATGTTCAAAACACTTTTGTTAAGGAAATCACTTTTTCTAAGGAAAACACATAATAGACCGGCACTGTCTAATGGAACTTCTTGAACTTCTTGCAATGATGAAAATGCTCTATGTCCACTGCCCAATATGCTATTGAGTACTTGAAATGGGGCTGCTAAGACTGAGAACTGAATTTTAAATTTCATTTAACTTTAACTAATGTAAATTTAAATCTTAAAAGCTACAGCATTGGAAAACACTGTAATATAAATTGTGTTTTCTGTAGAAGTCAACCAAAACTACTATAAAATATTAAAAAAGGAAAATTAAAATACATATAACTCACAAAATACATCATGCATAGTTTACTACATAGTTAAGTTCTATATAAAACAACTATAAAAGATATAGTTGTTTTAAAAGATATACTGTCATTAATCTAAAATTACCATTATACTAAATTATTTTTGTTTCATATGTACATCCAAACTTCTGTTCAATATCTTCCTCATTATCTATTAATTTTTCATCTTCCACGCTCACTTCACTTGTACTTTTCTTTCAGTTTTCAATGTTCAAACTCAATTTTTCTTTAGTTCTGTTGATGAAATAAATTTCATAAAACTTCTTACTATAGCTTTCAGGTGCTTTTTTTTTTTTCTTCTGATTCAGTCTTGACCTAAACCAATGAAAAAGCAATTTGCACCCCGGATTTATTTCCCAGTAGTGGTTTCAAAACGCTTTTCACACCTATTGTTATTCTGAAAGGACTCCTCTTGGCAATGCCCCTCCCCCACGGGGTTGCCGGTGTAGTCAGAAAATTTGGTAATTGCAAGCGCTAACCACTAGATGGCATAGGTGGGCCAATAGGGGGAAATGTTTACTAGGCCTGCAGCTGAAACTAGTAAGGTTCAAAATCAAGGTGGGCTGAAGTAGTAGCTTAACTGTGTCCTTGCAATTATCAGTCAGTGCTTTAAATTTGTTTAAAGGTACTCTACTCAGGAAAAAATAAAATGTTTAGTGATCCAACTAGCCTGTTACAGGGCTCTCCAATATGGCCCTTTCTCAGCTCCCAGCGTCTCCACCCTCACTGTCCCCCTCAGCTACACTGGCCCCCTGATGTGTCTCCAATACTCCAAGAAGGCTCCCACCCCCCTCCACCCCTAAGACCCTGTGCATTGTTCTGCCTGCTCAGGATCTCTCTTTCTTCTCCCTGAACCTGTGCCTGGCTCATTTCTTTATTGCCTTCAATTTTATTCACTTTATCAACTCAGGGATTTTCTGCCCACTCTCAAACACGCCCACATACTCCTCTGCTTTATTATTCTTCACAACACTTGTTGCCTTACAACTTCTACATATGTTTTAGCTTATTTAGGATTATTATTATTTTGCCTCCTCCTGTTGGAATGTGAGCACTATAAAGATAGTGATTTCTCTGTTTTGTTTCACTTCTGAAACATGTAGCACTTACAAGGATAGCATTTATGATATGCATAGACTTTTAACCAAAAATTACCACATACTTTCAAAAGATCTGTTTTTTAATAACCGTGATACTGAAGATGACAGAAAATGAGGATGATTTGGTAATGAGGACAGTGTATGTAGTGTGTATGTGTGTGTGTATGTGTGTATTTAATTGGTGGTGTGTGTGCATTTAATAGGCTGGTGTTCACTTAGATTCTAAGTGGTTCTCAACCTTCTGGCCCTTTAAATACAGTTCCTCATGTTGTGACCCAACCATAAAATTATTTTCGTTGCTACTTCATAACTGTAATGTTGCTACTGTTATGAATCATAATGTAAATATCTGATATGCAGGATGGTCTTAGGCGACCCCTGTGAAAGGGTCGTTGGACTGCCAAAGGGGTCGCGACCCACAGGTTGAGAACCGCTGATAAAAGCTAGAAGAAACAGGTTAGCAACTATAGTTTTCCTAAAAATTAGTCAAACTAGGCATTCATGTTACTGGGTGTTGGGAAAAGTTGACCTTGTAGGGTGTGTCTGACATGGTAAAAGTCCATGGGACCCTGTTCAGAATCCCTGGTGAAGGTAGAAGTTGATTGAATAGTTATTTTTTTCCATCCACAGCACTAAAAACAGTTCATGGAACTCACAGAACTCACAAAGCCAATAGTAGTTCTTTTTCCAACCATAGCACTCAGTTACCAATTCCCGTTTACCTTGTGACACTCAATATGGTCTGCTTCAAACAGATTCCCTCCCCCCAAAACAATTCAGAGTAATTTTTTAAACATAGGGTGGTCAATCAACATTGTTTTCTTCACTGTAAATTCAGGAAGCCTTGGATTTATTATGACTCATTAACAGAAACAAAGTACATGAATTATAAGAAAGAAAGATGACAGGGGAATCATAGATTCACAGTTGCAAATTGGTCCGAGATTTTCAGCTTTTTAGTAGTCATATCAAGTCCCGCAGTTGCTTTAAATATTTCATCAAAGTGTGATCTGGAAGACTTTGAAGATTATATCTTTAAAAATTATTTCAGAAAATATGCTCATACCAAAAGCAAAACAGCCTAGAAATCAAAACAAAAAATTATTTTCTTCCATCCTATGTTTCTGAAGACCCTGGTGGTGGCTCTCCTCATCAACAATTGTGGAATTCATTCATTCCACAGGATATTTACTGAGTTCCCATAATGTCCTCGTCACCTTGTTAAATACTACACATAAAAAGAATGAACGAGAATAGTCAAATTGTCTCAATTCCTAAGATAGTAAGAGAAGATAAATAATAAGTGGAGAAAATACAATGCAGAACACCCACCATGACCTCAGAAGTCCTGGCTGCTCCAAGTTCAGGGGAGAGAATATCAGTAGAGGTTTCCAGAAGGGATGACACGTTGTAGTGTAAGGGAAGCAGGAGTCAGCCAGCGAGAAAGGGGAAAGTATGCCTTGGGAACCACATGTGGAAGACCCAGAGGGCAAGGAGAACAGGAGGTATCCAAGAAAACTGGGAACATTTCAGAATGGCTGGAGTACCAAGTTGGTGATGAGTAGAGTTGGGAGGGAGAAGGATGATAAATGATGAGACAGCTTGGAGTTTGAATTTAAGGACAAGGGGAATTTATTATAATACTAGAGGCCCGGTGCACAAAAATTCATGTACTCAGGGGGTCCCTCAACCTGGCTTGCATCCTCTCGCAGTCTGGGACCCCTCAGAGGATGTCCACCTGTCAACTTAGGCCTGCTCACCAGGGTTTTGGGCCTAAGCTGGCAGTAGGACATCCCTCTGGAAGCCCAGGAACCCTTGGGTGATGTACAACTGACAGATTAGGCCCACTCCTCATGGGCCTAAGCCGCAGTTGGACATCCTTAGCACTGCCGAGGAGGCGGGAGAGGCTCCCACCACCGCCACTGCACTCACAGCCATCAGCCTGGCTTGTGGCTGAGCTGAATTCCCCATGTGGGAGTGCACTGACTACTAGGGGGCAGCTCCTGCATTGAGCATCTGCCCCCTGGTGGCCAGTGTGTGTCATAGCGACCGGTCATTCCAGGTCATTCTGCCATTAGGGTCAATTTGCATATTTCCCTTTTATTATATGGGATTTTGAATACTAGATCTGCAATTTGAAGAATGGATTGGAGCAAAGTGAGACAGAAGGCAGGGAGGCCGGTGACAATAACCTTACTTGGGGAAAGGGCATGGAATCACAGGAAGTGGAAATGTAAAGTAGGTGGATTCAAAATCTAGTTAGTAGGTGGTATGGGCTCTGCTCCATGACTGCATGTAGGAGGTGAGGAAGAGAGAGAAATGAAGATGAAACTCAGGTTCCCAGCAAGTATGCCTGGTACGCTACACTCAGTTATAGCACATGAGGAGGACTTGGGGAAGAAGACACTGAAAATACATTTGAGCACGTCTGGTAATATCAAGAAGTTGGTTGGTGTATGGAAATAAAGCTCAGGAGAGAAACTTAAGCTAGACATAGCGATTTGGGTTAAATTTTTACTGTTTAATGCTACCTATGTGTATTTGGTAAATTAGAAAGTACATAATTAGCTCAGGCCACTCTCTGGGCTCAAAATAAAAACATATTGTGCAGCAATACGAAGGCCTCTCACTTTATGCCTTCGTAAAATGGAACAGCAATTCTGTTCAGCAGCTGAAAGAACCCACTGTTTGCTACCATGAGTGCAAATATATAAAAACCCATTTGTAAGACACAACTGTACTTGAAGCCACAAGTATGTAGTTAGCATGCTTCCCTTAAAACAAGGTAGCAATTACCTAGCGATTAGCTGTTCATCTGTCTATTCAAACTGATTTTCTGTCTCTTAAAAATAGCAAAAATTATACGGGGCTTACATCAATTTGATGTGGAAAATTAGTTTTCACCTGGATGCTAGAATTTAAGCATTAAAGAAAAATTGATTCTAAAGTAATGAGCTGACATGCAGGGGAGAAAAACAGCACTAGGCATGACCCCACATTTCAAATTTCACTAGCTGGCCATTCATTCATTCTTATGTTTTGGGAATTCCCTGAGCTGGGGATGCAGAGGTAAGTGAGATAGATCCAGTCTCTGTGCTCACACAGGCAACAGTTCTAATTTCAGCAGGGTAATCTACTCCTGTGAAGAATTCACGGAACTGCTAAGGTCTGAGGGGAAAAGATGGGTATTTATCAAACGTGTTTCTTAACAGCCTTCCTCACATAGAAAACAGTTTGTAGCAGTCTCAAGTTGAAAGAACAATTATAACCTAACCGCAATATTTACGCATCACTATAACTTAGGTGCTCTTCTAGGTGCATTGCATATTTTAATTCATATAATTTCTCAGAATAACCTTATGAAGTGGATGTAATTATCCTCATTTTTTAAATATGAGGAAACCAAGGCAGAGAGAAATCACTCAGCCAGGAGGTGTTGGGCCTATGTCAATCAAACATCTCTCCCAGTCCAATCTCAGAGATGTTACCCCTCTCCAAGCATCTGCTGTGTGGTAGACAAGGTATTTATATGCTTTTCAAAAATTTGTTTCTAGCGTGGAAGTCAGCATAAACTTTAAATTCATGAGCAAACAATGTGCATTACCTGTTTGAGTACTTGGCCTCTAGGCAATGTTTTACATATATACCCACCACAAAGTTCTGAATTATTCTTTTTTTAATTCTATATTTCAATTCAGCACACAAGGTCACTCTAGTTCCAACCTGTTCACCATAAAAATAGGCATCTACCTTTAATTGTGAAGAATATTCCAGGTATAGCCATCACTTTTAGTGAGACAAAGTTTTATGTTAGGGATACTAGAGGTCTTTGCTCGAGAATTGCGTTCACTTGCCTTTTTATGTTATCTTAGGAACTAGTGAGGAAAGGTCATGACACAGGCAGAAAATAACACTCAAAGGTACACCACAGTAACTGGCAAGGCCACTGGCCACAGCCCCCTATATTGCCAACTTCCCTGAGACCTTAGGGACCTCTCTTTAGACACACCTGGGACCAATTCTAGCCTGACCAGTGGCTACAAGCCTGCCTTGAGGAGCTCTGGCCCAAACTGGAGTAAACTGGGCTGAGATTTGGGGAAATTGAGAAACCTTCTATAAAAAGTTACATATTTTTCTTACTTTCAACATCTCAATGATTTATTTCTAGAGAAGGGAGGATCATACCACAAATGGTAACTACAAAATAAAAATAATATATGTGTTTAAAATGTCATTGAAATGCTAATTAAACAGCTTTTGAAAGAATAAAAGATTATAAAAAGTCAGCCATTATTATCATAGTTATTTTGAAACATTTAATCATATGCTTTAATACAAGTGACTTCATTAGTCCAGTTATAGCATTTATGATATAGAATAAAAACATTCAAAAGAGCATGCTTCTAATGGCCTACAACATTCAACTAGGTTCAATGCAGGGTAGCAGATTTGGGAGGAAAAAAATAGACAACTCATTTGCAATGAAATGAGCTGGAATTCTAGCTAAGAGATATAACAATATAACTCTCTCTCTATAAATATATAAAATAAAATACAGTAGCAATGTATAATAAGAGAAGCACAAAGCCAAGTCTATAGTGGTTCAAAGAAGAAAGAGAACTCATGTGACTGTGGAAGGGAAGAAAGATTAAAGGAGGGGCATCTTTTAGTAGACTGAGCTTCCAAGATGCTCTCATTTCAGCAGGTGAAGATGACAGGACAAGCATACCTCGGGAGTCCAGGTGAATAACAGTGCAAGCAACAGTGTAAGGAGAGAAGTCATAAAATCATACATATGGATATATGGTGAAAGGAAAGCTAATGAGCTGATAGGAGGGGATACTAGAACCCAAGGGATTCCAGTATGTACTAACTTGGGCAATTAATGCAAAGCAATGGAGGTTTTTTGAGCAAGTGAGTCAAATGACTAAGGCCATGAAATGGGAAGAATGACCAGCTGAACCTGTGTGGAAGAGATTAGAAAAGGTGGTTGTTTTGATCCTATGGGTAAATGGACAAAGAGGACCTGCACTGCCACTTAATAGTTCTAATTAGTGATGGTATTTTATCATTTCATCCTTGAAACAATCCCTCACGGTGCATATTATCGCCCCTACTTTAAATGTGAGGACACTGAGGCCCAAAACCAAACTCTTTTTGAATCCATGTCTCAGGCTCTTTGCTGCATGTCCCTCTCCCACTAGTAGGTGGTGGCCGGGTGGTAGGTGGCCACTAAAGGAAGACTTGATGGAGGTGGAATCCAGCACCAGCCCATAAATTGGTGAGGAGAAATTACTTCAGATGACAGGAATGACTTGGTGCTCAGAGAGAAAAGCTCTAATGGTGATTCAGAGTGTGATTCAGAGTCTGGTTTGATACCCCTGTTGGAAAGGTCTAGCAATCATTTGGAAGACATTAGTCATAATGATGCAGATCTGTAGGTGCTTCTCATACAGGTGATAGCTGATGAGAGAGAGAGAGAGAGAGAGAGAGAGAGAGAGAGAGAGAGAGAGACCAAAGAATGCTAGGGGCAGGATCTTAGGGTCATTCACATGTCAGGTTATGCATGAAGAGGGAAATAAGTGGGAAGAGAAATGCCAAGGACTAATATTCAGGTTTATGGTATTAATAAACATTGAATCAAAAAAGAAGTTCCAATAATTGCATTAATTTTAACCTTATTACTTAAAAATAGTTTATAAAATGTTTACTTTTACTAAAAAACAATGTGGGATATAAAAGGCAACAATGTGAACAGTGCTTAAATTTTCTATTTCAATTTGAGAATGACCACATATTGTAAAATATTTCTAAATTGGACAAGGTAGGGTAACATAAGATTACAACCAATTGCTTTTTAAGTCTCTGCAGTGGCAGAAGCTGTGAGAGTTTTCTGTCTCATTTGATGAGCAATCTGATAAGACTAATTATGATAATAATTATCTCCATAGCAACAGGTTTGAATGATGCACCTATAGTAGTATCTTGGATACTCATTCATTATCTTAGATCCCAGTGATTCTTCCTTAATTCTGCCTGTGAAATTTAGCTGACTTGTTGCAGAACCATAGACTGGAGCAGGTAATAAAACCCATGCTTTTCACGACGATGGGCTGCTTTCTCAGACATTTATTATGCAACAGGTGATGTTTCTCTCCTTTGGGGTTCTTCAAGTTCTAATTTATTTCCCTACTTTTTAGAATGTATCTGAGGTTATGTGGGAAGAACAAATAACACATTTAAAATGAAAGAAGTCAATACCTAGTGCCACCTACTGACATCACAACTCAGTGGTTGTCTTTAGGTGAACAATTGGGATGTACATTCAGGGTTGACACTATTTGCTCTGCCCAAAATATTCAGTGCAAACACTTGCCTGAATCTTTAAAACTGAATACATAATAATATAATTCCTATACACATAACATCTGATAGAAGAACATAATATAAATTCTAATGCATTAGAAGCTTTTAAAAAGTACTATTAGTGATGATAACCTGGTCGTTTGGAATAAAAAAAAAATAAGTAAAGCAGGTGTCAACTTGTATGCAAATATTTCACTATAGAAATGTAGGGACACTTTTTAAAGTATATGATTGTCTAACCATTATCTTGTACATCTGAAACTAATACAAAATAGTATTGACTATAAACTCTAATTGAAAAAAACCATAATGTAAAAAAAAAGAAATTAAGTTTTAAAGCACATATTTGGGTTTCTAATAATGATTATGTATAGCCTTGAAATTGCAGTGGTCCACACAGTTTAGAAGTTTGACTTATTAACTTGTTTAACTTGTCTCTAACAATGACAAAATACTCTACCAATAGTGATTAATTCGCCACTTCTCCAACTGGGAACTGCGGAGAAAATAAGTCAATATGAGCTAAGACTTTATCTTCCTCCCTGACACCCTGTGTATGACATGCCTATCTTACTTTGCAAGTTTTTCTCACCACATTCAATCTGCAGGCTCACTCACCATTTGCAAATAAAGCAATTGTGACTCCAAGAAGGACATTTCATGTATAAATTAAGTTTAACATCCACCTGTGGATGGTAGATTCCAACTTAGCAAATAATGACTAAGGAGTAATAGGTCTCAGAACTGGAGCTATAGGACTAGCAAGGCCCTTCCCTGGGAACAGAGCAAGGAGGTCCCAGAAGCCTGTCAGTTATCAAAATCCAATCCACCAGTAGCATCTGCTTTCTGAATGATACTAACCAGGGAAATATTGGAAAACAGAGGACTAAAATTAGTATGTTTTCACAGTGTGGCAATGTACCAAAATCATAGGAACTATTCATTACTTTTCTACTATTTCAACCTTATTTGGGGTGTAAATGAGATTGAGATCAATGAAATTATCCTTTATTAAGTTTGACCAATAAAAAAAATTGAGTAACTTAATTATTTCCCCTGTAGCTATTCTATTACTCAACTAAAAGTGTGTATATACACACACGTATGTACTTTCCATCCCTCTAATTCTCTTTTCTTATGAAAATAAGAGAAATAACTTATTTTTGGTCAGTGATGCTATTTGTTTTTAATTCTACTTTATTTTATTTTTATTTTTTTCAATTACACTTTCCATTCAATCTTATTTTATATTAGTTTCAAGTGTACAACATAGTGGTTAGACAAGCATATACTTTACAGGATGTTCCCCTGATATTTCCAGTACCCAACTGGCACTATACACAGTTATTATGATATTATTGACTATATTTCCTATGCTGTACTGCTCTTTCTGTTACTTTTATGTTATCTATTTATCAGGAATATCATAATCTTGATGAGGAATTTACTTTCCATTTTTAGTAGACACCATAACAGATTTTTATTCAATCCAGATGATTAATCATTATTTTCATTAATTATCCAGACAAAGATTTAGGTATATTTCTCTTTCCTGACAACTGAGGGTTCCTTGGAAAACTTGATTAATTTGCTTTGCATCTCAATTAAGCAAAGCATAAAATAAATACTAACTGTTTTTGTCAACCTGAAGAAAAATTAGGAATGCACAGCACTAAAAGTAATACTTAAAAAACATATTATTATAAAAGAAATATTTGTTGTGGCTTTGTCATTGACAAAAGGAGAAAAATAGCTTAGTAACTGTTAAGATCATTTAAAAGTGTTTTGAGTTTATATTGTCAATGTGTAAATTTGGAGTCATTATATTGCTCCACATACAATATGATTTAAAATCATATCATTGAAAAGAGTAAAATAAAAATGTTAAAGGTAATATCAAATATACAGGGGCAGGCAAAAGTAGGTTTGCAGTTGTGAGTACATGAAACACAAGAGTGAATAAAGCTATTGTAATAATCAAACTGCATGTCTTTTTCCATACAAGCAACTATAAACCTACCTTTGTCAACCCCTGTAATATAATATAACATAGTACATAGAATATAAAAAACTTTTTACCATTTTATATGATAAGTTTTCAACCTGCTTTAAGTCATAAAAGCCAAGGAACAAATCTAGCAAATACGGTATAATATCTTCTTTTTGTAAATAGATATGTAAAATGTTCTCTAAACAGCAGGTGGCAATGTTTTAAATTTGATTGCAGCAGCACCATCTTACCTCTATATAAGCAGGTGAAAGACAGTTTTAAAAGCACAAGACAGTTAAGAACCTTGACATGCTCAGACTACGTTAGGTAACTTCAAATATTAAAAGGATCTTATTTAGTCATGCCCACTGTTCTAAAGGCATTTCTCCCTGAGCAAAGTAAATGTTTCTGTATACTGCTTCTTAATTCTTATGCAGCACAGGAACAATTTGACAGTGCTAACCTGCATAGGTGTCCTTCTCAACCAAAGCCTGCATGCTGGCTAGATCTTATCATTCTACATTTCTATGGCCTTAAGAATGAACAAAACTGCCCTAGCTGGTTTGGTGCAGTGGATAAAGCATCGGTCTGTGGACTGAAGGGTCCCAGGTTTGATTCTAGTCAAGGGCACATGCCCAGGTTGTGGGCTTGACCCCCAGTAGGGGGCGTGCAGGAGGCAGCCAATCAATGATTCTCTCTCAACAAGTTTTGACCACTAGATACCTTTTAGAATTTTTTGGTTTTTCTAAACTGCAGTAGTTATATTAAAGACAGAATGCCATCATTTTCTGAACTGAAAAAGGAACCTGGAACAGCTGCACTCAGCAACCTCACCAGGAACCAGAGAGCCAGCGAGATCAGCTAGCTTCCCTACAGCCACACGAGCAGCAACGGGACTTTAACTGGGTCTTCAAATTCTCCAAGGCCAGCACTTTCCCCTTCATACATAGCTGTGCTATTCTAAAACTCCATCCCATCATCTTTTCTGGCATGTTTATAACAATGTTGCCTATGATATCATTCTAAAATCCTAATTTTCACATACTTATTAAGTCCTCACTTAGTATGTATGTCAATAATATTTTATGAAATGTATGTACAATTAGGAAGGAGTCTTTGTTCCAAATAATGTTTTAAAATCCAGGGTGGGGCTAAGTAGGTTAACAGTTGTTCATGTAGAAAATAACACAATAATTAATAAAGAATAATACAAAAATAAACTATACTGTATTTCATGCACTCACAACTGTAAACCTCTTTTGCCCAAACATGTATATGATGTATGATGTCAGTAGTTTCTACCTCTCATTTTTTTCCTATGCTTATATGTCAAATCCTTTAATGTAGCAGCACTTCCATTCATTCACTACTAATTAAAACCTTACACTTTCATTTTAAAATGTGCTCCTCAACGGAATTTCCTTTTTCAGTGGAAAATGGGCCAAGGGCAAGTAAATGGGGATGTCCAAGGTCATGCATCAAGACGAATTAACAGCAGAAATTACAAGTATCTGGATTTCAACATCATATTTTAATTTTCCCACTTAGCTATCTAACACGTCTTTATATTCTACTATAAATAATCTAATGCAATTTGTTTTGTGTTCTCAGTCAACAAATCTTTTACAAAAATAGTGAAAACCCTAGCTAGGTAGCTCAGTTGGTTGGAGCGTCATCCCATACACCAAAAGACTGCAGGTTCAGTCCCTAGTCAGGATGTGTATAAAAGGCAACGGATCGCTATTTCTCTCTCACATTAATGTTTCTCTCTGTTTCTCTCTCTCTCCCTCTCTCACTTTCTCTCTCTCTCTCTAAAAATCGATTTTTAAAAAGTTGTGAATAATAATACCCCAAACTATTTTAAATCATATCTAGCTATGTTATTGTTCAATATGGCTACCTTTGTATGATCACATTTTCAATGTCATTTTGCAGCAAATGATTTAAAAACCTATAGAATAGTCCATGACACACAGAGAGAGGAAACTCTATACATTATGGAAACAAATAGTCACTTATCATTAGCAATACTTCAACTGAGAAAGTACTGCCCTTAACCAATGACAATATTTTTAATCTTTTTTTTTAAGGTAACAAAACTTTTTCACTGGGAAAACCTCAGTTAATTCTCACCAGGACATCGCTGCTCACTGCATCTTCTCACTTCTTCGCCTGTTCCTTCACATTGCTGCCCTGTTATCGCTACACCCTGACAGGTCCTTATCCGCCTTTCCCAGCCACCGTCACAGGACTTGGAACATCCACTCCAGTGACCCCACTGATTCCACTGACCATTGGCTGAAAGAAATGTCATGATCAGTGTCACTAATTTAGTAATTTTAAAATCTAAGGACCATTACTTAGTCTGTTCAACTTTTATTAATCTACTACCATGGATAAACTTTAGTTAAATATTTGACTTGCTGGTAAAATCAAGAGCATTGTAATGAACAGAAATTTATAAGTTTGTCAGAATCTTCAATATTTTGAAGAGATTGAACTTTATTTGTAAAAAGTACAAATTAAGTATTAAACTTCATCAATTTAATCAATATTTAAATTAAGACTCTCCTGAATTCTGCTGCTTTATTAATGTGACATGCAGTAGAATGAGTCTGGGTAAAATTGGCTTCATTTAATAAAAACATATAATCATGTGATTATACCATGACTGTCTGGCATGATTCTGTCACATTTTTTAAATGGCAAGCATCTCTTAAATATATAGTCAGGTCTTACCTGTACACTCTGGATTATAGCACTCTCTGCTTTCCGCCCATGGCCCTCTGCACTCAGAACCCCCATGAGCCGCAGCAGTACACTGACGGCTTCTCTGCTGGGTCCCATTCGAGCAGGTCACCGAGCACTGGCTCCATGAACTCCACTCCTGCCACTGTCCATCAACTGCCAAAACAAAAAGAGAGACCGTGTAAGGAGACCTTCCAGTAGAGAAGGCTCTACAAAAAGTACAAGGTAAAACCAGCCTTGAAGATGAATCCTAATCAAGGGACTCTAAAGAGATACATACAATGGAAGGTCACAATGGCATTAGATTGTATTACTTCCCTTAGAGCTACTATTACCTTATTTTTTCACTTCTATTTCCTTTTATGTATCCAGTATCTATTTTGATTCATTTATTTCTCAAAAAATATTTATTAATTACTCAAAACTGCAAGACCTTGATGGGTATAGAGAAGACTGAACAAAATAAATACTGACCAATAACTCATAGAGCTCATATTTGAGAGTAGAAGTCCCTAGAATGAGTTACACAATGTGTTACATGCTAAACAGATTAATTATATAGTATTACTGCAAAGGGCACTTTCAAGATACTGTGAGATAAGAGTTCAGAGGGTCTGGGGAATCTTCCTTGACATGAGGTTTCAGGCAAGCCCTGAATGATAATGGGGAAATACCTAGGGCAAGAGTCAGTTCCAGGAAGATATACCAAGGTCCTTAGCAGAAGGACTTGGGCACTTCCAGGACTTGAATAAAGGCTGTTGTGAATGGAATCAAGAGAGCCAGGTAAAGAGCTCTACCAGAGGGGAGGGTAAAAAGGCAGATGCTAGATTTTGTAGGCTTTTTGTCAACGTGTTAAGGATTTGGACTACTATTCTCAGACCATTAAGAAGCTAGTGAAGGATTTAAATAGGACTCTCTGATTAGATCTAATGCCAGTTGGAGAAAGAATTATGGGAGAGGGTAGGGAGGGTCTGAGCAAGGATGATGTTGGCAAGGTCCATGGAGTGTCCTGGAAAGATTAGAAAGCTATGAGGGGGGGGGGGGACACGACACATAGCAAGAGTGTCTCCTGAAGAACTTGTCATGGGAACTGAAGTGGAGAGAGGGTCCAGATGACTCCCAAGTGTCTGGTGACTAACATTTAATATAGGCTGTTGCACTTGTCTTTGGAAGATTCAAATTGAGACTGATTTATTTATTCATTTATTAAAATGATTTTTGAGATTCTATTAGTTATCAGACACTATGATAGGTGTTATAAGAGATAGAGAAATAAAATATAAACCCTAATCTCAAAAAAATTTTATAACTTAGTGGAAGAATTACATTATGCATGCAAATAAGTAATAAGTAAAAGCAATACTGTCTTTATATGGCACATGGAGGCTTTCAGAGGATAGATCACATCAATTTGGGGGATGACTATGTTAGATGGGTATGGTGAAATGTGGATAACTTAGAAAAAGGCAACAGCATTCGCTAAGGCATAATCACAAAATGCAAGTGAGCAAAGAATTCAGGCAAAAATATTTACCTAATTTAGAATGCATTAATTAGCCTGTAAGAGTTTTAAATGCACTAGTATATGACTGCCTACTTTTCTCCATTATCATTCTGTGGTTGTTAGTCAATTTCCTTACAGTGAAAGAGAATTCACCATAAATACAAAATTCCAACATAAGTTAGTGCTGCTATGAAGACCCATCTAAACAAACGTGAAAGCCTGGTGGATTTTGAGTAAGTGCTTTCAACCTAATTTCAGGCCTTGCAGGTCGCTATTAAAAAGACAGTAGTTTAATAGATACCTAGATGTACTTAATAAATCCTTTGTGAGATTAACAATCATAAAATGCCAAGTTAATCATCCTATTCATGTAATTTTAGCATCTCATTGTATTAAAATACCTGATACAATCTTATTGGCTATGTAGTCCATTTGCCAGACAAAAAAAAAAGAAAATTCTAGTGAGTCAATAGGAGTTCATAAATTACCCATTTCCTTTCTATTCTGGCTTTAAAGATAAGCATGCTTTTCATTTCAGAATCTTGCTTTTCAAAGATAACATTTATTGAGTTTGCATGATGAACCCTCACTCTCCTACCCATTCTGAGAAGAATTAAAAAAAAAATAATAAGAGTCATTCCTGCACCTTGACATCTATTTGGCAAAAGAATGTATGGGTAGTCAAATTACTGAGAACATTCAGAAAGTAACACATAACAAAGATAAATTAGGTGATGCCAACTTTATTCTGTGCCGAGTAACTAGAATAAAAGAGTATGTGATACCCTTAATCATTCTGGTTACAGGTAAATTTTCAGTATTTTTTTAATGAATGTAATAGTTACACACTCATTGGCAGAGAAAAGATCTCCTTCCAGCTAAGGAGATGTGGAGTCAGGAATGAGCTAGTCAAATGTGGAAAGAGAAGATAATTTGACAAGGGTTTGTAATATTGAAGAGGAATGAGAAAAGACCTTACTGAAAAGAGACTGGAAAGAATAATAATATTTATGAAATAGTTTTTTCATTAAGCTCTTCCTGTAAGAAGGTTTTACATCACCACTAGCAAAACTTTAAAAAGACCTTAAATTCATACATTCGTAATACTAGTTATTCAGTCCTTTTAGTTAATGTACACATTTTATGTTTTGACTAAAGTTCAGGAAGGAGTTAATATTAGACACTTGAAGAAACCTTTGTGGTTCAACACTACCATAATAATCAACAAAGCATGTTTTAGATGGAATTGAAGATGTATCAAGTGGACGTTTTATTTTACACTGAGAACTATTAAGTTACCTTTATTGAACATTACCTGCAATATTATAAAAGAATTGACCTGACAAAGTAACCGATTGGATATTTCTTTAAAGAGGAAAAATCCAATATTCCTTTAATATGATAAGTCCAAGTTACTGGGAAAATGGAAAACTGAGAAGTTAGGAAGAGAGGGACATGTGAATGTAATTTAAAAGATTAGACAAAATTCTATATAATAAAGCAGTAATATGCAAATTGACCATCACACCCTTGTACAAGATGGTCGCCCCCATGTGGTCAAAGATGGCAACCACAAGACAGCCGGCAGGGGAGGGCAGTTGTGGGCAATCAGGCCATGAGGGGAGGGCAGTTAGGTGTGACTGGGCATGCAGGGAAGGGAGGGCAGCTGGGGGCAACCAGGCCAGCAGGGGAGGGCAGTTAGGGGCAACCAAGCCGGCAGGGGAGGGCAGTTAGGGGTGACCGGGCTGGCAGGGGAGGGCAGTTAGGGGCAACCAAGCCGGCAAGGGAGGGCAGTTGGGGGTGACCAGGCCGGCAGGGGAGGGCAGTTGGGGGTGAGCGGGCTGGCAAGGGAGCAGTTAGGCATCGATCAGGCTGGCAGGGGAGTGGTTAGGGGGTGATCAGGATGGCAGGCAGAAGTGGTTAGGGGCAATCAGGCAGGCACACAGGCGAGTGGTTGGGAGCCAGAAGTCCCGGATTGTGAGAGGGCTGTCTGACTGCCAGTTTAGGCTCGATCCCTGTGGGCCTAAACTGGCAGTCGGACATTCCCCAAGGGGTCCCAGATTAGAGAGGGTGCAGGTTGGGCTGAAGGACACCTGCTCACCCCCCAGTGCATGAATTTCGTGCACCGGGCCTCTAGTACATTATATAACATTCATGAAAAAAAATTCTTTTAGTGCCAAATATGGGATATTGTTTTATTTCAGGTCTTATTTTTCAGTTTGATATCCTAGAATTAACAAAACCATTAATTATGCTCTTTTTAGGGACATCAGCCCCAAGACCTTTCAGGAAATGGTAGTGTCATTTTGTTCTGAATGCAGGACTAGGAGGGTTTTGAGAGGTGAAAATGAAGAGTTCTGCTTTGGACATTTAAGTACTTCCCAGTAGGATAAATGCATTTCATTTCAGGGATAACTGTTAAGATATTATAATAATGAAATATTTATCACTTGATCTATCTAATATTTCTTTTTTATAACCACTCAGCTAGGTACTACAAAAAGTGAAGGGGCTGCTTTTTTCTCTTTATCTGATGCTGATCTGGGATCCAGGGTGGAAATGAAGCTGTTTCCCCTTCAGCTGGGCACTCAGGCTGCTTTGCACCTCCATTGAGTGTCAAGGCAACAGTGACAATCCAGGCCTCTCCCCACAGCCCATGCCCCTGTGTATAGCTCATTTCTGACATTTGTGAGAGATAACTCCCAGAATCATGACAAACCCACAAATTTGAAAATACCTCAATACTTTCTTTCTAAAACTTTGTTCCTATTGGAAGCTGATTAACATCTTCTCATTCTTTCAGAAAAGTGTTCCCTGATAATTGGGGAACTGTAAACACTCCAAAACTCCCAGTGGAGTCTCCTAATGCACTGATAAGTAAAGATTCACAGAGAGCCCTAGCTGGTTTGGCTCGGTGGGTAGAGTGTTGGCCTGTGGACTGAAGGGTCACAGGTTCGATTCCAGTCAAAGGCATGTACCTTGGTTGCGGGCACACCCCCACTGGAGGTGTGCAGGAGACAGCTGATCAATGTTTCTCTCATTGATGTTTCTAACTTTCTATCCCTCTCCTCTCCTCTCTGTAAAAAAATCAATAAAAAATATTTTAAAAAAAGATTCACAGAGAATCTAGACTATGACCAGCATTGTTCTACTAGATTCTGGGAAAACTCGGATGTTAAAGGCCAACCAAGCTCTGCTCTCAAAGAACACATAGACTGAGGAGCTGTGGTGGAGACAGATGATAGACAAGTAAGCAAAGAAATAAGCAGGAAAGTTGCAGCTAGAAGTCCTATAAAGACAGAATGATAGAGAGCACTGTGACAGGAACTACCCAGCCATGCCTTTAGGAAGAAACCAAATATGAACTGAGTCCTGAGTCACTAGAAGAAGCCAGAAATGGGAAGGTCCTTAAAAATCTCTTTGCAAGTGCAAATTCTTGAGTTCAAGAAGGCTTTGTGCATTTCAGAACAGAGAAGGGGCTTGTGGGGATCATGAAGAGGGAAAGGAGGGAGGGGATGATTTCAGATGGGGTGCAGAAGTCAGATCCCTTAGGGCTCTGTAGGTCATGTGAGCAACTAGGATGAGAAGAAATGAGATGATTTTAAAGTAGGGAAGTGATGTAACATGACTTACATTTTAACATATCGCAGTTGTGTGTAAAATGGATTGTACGAGGGCAAGAACAGGTATTGGGAGATGTTAGGAGACTATATTGCAGCCAGACACAGGTGATAGTGACTTGGATTACGATGACATTAGTGGAAAGAGAAAAAAGTAAATAAATTTGAGATATTTTTCTGGATGTAGAGCTGATAGGTTGGTGGGGGGGTATGAAAAATAGAGAATCAAAGTTGACTTTTAGGGTTTTGGCTTACTGAAACAAATAAATGGTAGAACCTTTGACTGAACTGGTTTAGACTAGCATTCAAATAGCCCTGAAATAAAAATGTCAATTTTGAACACTCTGAATTAGTAGTGCCATTATAGACACGATGCAGGGAGTCCTGAATTACATAAATGTGCCTTACACATTTATTTGAAATGTAATCATCCTTCTTTTCTTTTCCTTTTTTATCCTTTCATGAAACATCATGTGATAATAAACATCAGGCACATAAGGTTAAGAATAAACACTTTCTTAGGCTTTTTCATTTTCCCTTCACGTCCATCATAAGCGTTTGCAGTTGGATATTTTTAGACCCACATTTCAATTTAAAAACTTCAAAATGCTTATTACTTTATGGGTCGTCTTACAAAGGTGAGTAAGAAGCGTGAACAATCAGGCTGCGCTTTGAAGCTGGGAGAGTGCTGAGAGACCAGCCTGTCTCACCATCACGTAATGTGCTTCCTTAAACAACACTGTCACACTGGGGACAGTTAACGATTCGCTTCAGCACTGTGACACCTGACCAGATCTCCTGGACCTGGAAGAATTCAAATGGCAAAGGCTAAATTGCTAGATTCCTGGGGTTTACTTTGTTCTATGAATTTCTTCTTGCTCTATACACAGAGTTGCAACTGTGTTCCCCTGGAAGAAAAACCTGTCTCCCATGCATGGGGCCAAATGAAATTCTGTGATACATTGTATGAAAATATCATTTTCAGTCTATTTTCGCACCTTGATCAATAACTGGTGACAATATAGCATGGAACGAAAAACAAAAACCATAAGTTAGATTATGTACTCATCCACAAAGTCATGAATATTTGGATACTAAAACGTCGTTTCAGGGACTGTTCTGAGTTGATTGTTGCTGACTCATTAAACTATCTGGAGGAAGGAGTTGCCGGGAGAAGAATTCTGGCCATTGGCTTTGAAGCTATCTAATTTAGTGATGGCAAAATTCTGAGTCCGGATTTTTATTGAGTGGGAGGTTACCCAGAAAACTAAGAAGGCCCTCTGGGGATACAAGACTGAAAGGTAAGCCAAACCAGTTTGGCTCAGTGAATAGAGCGACAGCCTGCCGACTGAAAGGTCCCAGGTTCAATTCTGGTCAAGGGCATGTACCTTGGTTGCGGGCACACCCCCAGTAGGAGGTGTGCAGGAGGCGGCTGGTCAATGTTTCTCTCTCATCAATGTTTCTTACTCCCTATCCCTCTCCCTTTCTCTCTGTAAAAAATCAATAAAATAAATTAAAAAAAAGACTGAAAGGTAAAACTGCCATCCTCTTGCTGTGGACATATGCTGAAGAACATAAACCTATGTTCCCCACTTGCCAATTTAAAATAAATTACAAAAGAGAAAATTCAGAAAAAAATACCATTTAAAAATTAGAATTAAAAGTGGAAGCAAGAGCAATGATGACAAGGTTTATGCATATAAGCATAACCAATGGTCACAGACAGTAGGGGGTGAGGGCATGAGCAGGGGGTGGTTTGGGGGACATTGGGAGATAAGGACACATATGTAATACCTTAATCAATAAAGAAAAAAGAAAAAAGTAGAAGCAAGTTATGATAAGGGCTAAGAAGAATTTTTAAAAAGTTGGTAAGTTAAGATAAAGTTTAAATGAGAAAAAATATTAAATAATAAAAGAAAACAAGCCAGGACTAATTAAGGCACAGTTTCTTAAACTCCTATAAGCTAAACTGAAAGATCACTGGAATCAGTGAAGTGACACAGAATGACTACAATTGCCATACAAAAGACTAGAAGTTAAAAAAGATAAAATGCAAATCAATTAAAGAACAGGTTAATGAGGCAGCATTTGTGTTTCAAATTGTAACATCCTCATGCAGAGACAACCAGGGACCTTTGAACCAAGTTCAGGCAAGTGTTGATTAGCATCTTGCCACTCAGTCTCCTCACCAAAAGGGTTCCCTGCAGAGGGACCTTGGCCAGGACACCCTCTCATAGCTGCTGAGAAATCAACATTTTAGGTCCACAGGAGACTGAAGCCTCTTGCTGTACATAACAGGTATTTGGGTCCCACTGTGTTCCTACGTTGATATTCCCTCACTGCCAAGAATAAAAAACCCAACTTGTTCAAGTCCAGGTGTTATCCTGATGGTCTTTGACTGGAAAGCATAGCTATATTACTTAAACATTGTTTGCTATTTACCACATTCACTGCCTCATCATCTCACATAGTCCTCTCAACATCCTGGTATTACTATCGTCCCCATTTTACAGGTGAAGAAACTAGGCATCAGAGAAGCAACACGGATATTGAAAGGTAAGGTCTACATTTAAAAGTCCAAGTTCCTTTCACGATACCACATCAATGTATTATTAAATATATTCAGAAAAATATCCTAAAAACATTTTGGGATGAGTACTAGAAATTTGGCTATGTACATGTCAAGAAAATCCATTCAAGAGTAATTTATTGGATACTATCAGGTACAAAGTTGCATGGGGAGATAAAGAGGAGATGGAACAGAATACCATTGACCTCAAATGCATTAATTAATACTACTATAAACGATGCAGTTAGTGACTGCATTGAATATTCAGAGAAAACAGAAAAAATAAATTGGATTGCTAGAAGTTCTAAGTTTGGTGAGATAAAAGAAACGGATCACAAAGACGATTGATCATACACACACATATACACACCCTTCCATAATATCACACATAATTACCAGTGTACAGGAGAAAAGGTAGAAAATGAGTTCACATTATTTTTATGAGTCAGTGAATGAATCATAGTGACTCCCTTTTGTTGCTCTATACCTCTCGCCCACCTTCCCCCAATCAACACTAGTCTCTATTCTTGGACATGGTACACAAATTAGTAACTATTAACTCAACCTGGGTTAATACCATACCTACACTTCACTTTTCTATTTTCTCTCCATAAATGGATCCCAGGTAAATGGTTTACCCTAACCTCAAAAGAAGTGGGAATAAGTTGAACACTGACTAAGAAAAGTACCTGATCAAAATAGGATGTCATCTATTTATAAGCTGGTATCAAAATTTGCATAAATAAAATGTATTTCATTATTTGATGCAAACAGTATACATCACCTCTACATAGCATCCACTTTAATATAGTGGTTATATGTGTTTCTTAAAGCAGGATGCTGGAATGCTATTTGACATGATCCCACACAAAAATGTCACTGTCCATTACCACATCCCACATGGTCAAATCCACATTTGTTGTTTCAAATGTTTCTTCTGACTTCGTCTGGTCTTCACTTCGCAACTGGCCTAACCAAGGAGAACCAATTGTAAGCCTTGGCCTACTGTTTTCATTACTGATTAACTTCCTATGATAGACTTACCTCTTAATTTGATGTCTTAGGAATCTCAGGTAGGTTGGCTAAAAGAAATGTAGGTTGAACCCACTGAGTTCTCAAATCATTACCTTTCATTGAGATAGACTATTTTTTAAAATATATTTTGATTGATTTCAGAGAGTAAGGGAGAGGGAGAGATAAAAACATCAATGATGAGAGAGAATCATTGATCAGCTGTCTCCTGCACACCCCCTACTGGGGATCAAGCCCACAACTACACATGAGCCCTGACCTGAAATCGAACTGTGACCTTCTGGTTCATAGGTCAACACTCAACCATTAAGCCACACCAGCCGGGCTTGAGGTAGACTATATTTATGTGTTTTCTAGAACTGCACTCAAATTTTCACATGCTTATGTCTGAATCCTATGAAGATATTGTAAATTTATTGAGATCAGGAACTATATGTTCTTCTCACTAGTGTCTTACATCTTGTTGATACTTGATGATGCTTTTTATATTTAGTAAAGATGCCTGAGTTTAGTAATAAGACAATTATTTCTAAGGAGAATTCCAAATGTTTAGACCAAATAAATCTTAATATTTCAAAAGCATAATGCCAACATTTTTTGCAGACATGGTAAGAATATTAGATCTTCTGTAATGCAACTAAATTTAATAATGGAAATAATAGGAATCATAAATGACACATGATAAATTAATTAAGTAATGAAGATGGCTCCATAATGATCATTTATGAGAGAGCATGAGCTAGGCAAGATTTACAGATAATATAATCATACCTTTAAAAAATTAAGGACCGATACAAAAAAGAGCAATCTAATTTTTATGGTCTTAGAGAGATTCTAATGGTGGTGTAATACTGTTAAAACAAGTACTTGAAAACACATGCAGCACCTACTTGCATGATAAAGCAACAACTATATCAACTTAGGAAATGCAGTTTCTTATCTGAACTCTAACAACTTAGTATCCCTGTCCCTATTGATAGCCAAGCATGTTATTCTAAAAAAGTTCCTGGGAGGTAGACTATGAGAAAACTGATTGCTAACATTTTAACTGATCAGTGCCATTTTGTCTTTGAACTGGGGATCAAATGAGGCAAAAGAAGTAATAAAACCAAATATGTTAAAAGATTCTACAGTTAGCTATTTTTTTAATTTCTCCATGTTTTCTACTTTTTCATACTTCACGGACAAATAAGAGTGAACTGTATTTGATTCTATAAATGTCAAAGCTAAGCACTTAAAAAAAGATTCTAAAATTTCTATAAGCTTGCCCAAATCTTTGGAATAAAGGCAGGGCATTTGAGTGTCTGTGTGTATCTGTATGTTTATAGAGAAAGGTAGATATAAGACAGAACATAACTGATTTCATAAATAAACTTTCCGGGGGTAATTTGAAAATAAATGATGATTTTTTGACTCCCCAATAGTTATAATTACATGAACACCGAATTGTATGAGTTATATTCATAATTCATAAAATTCTAGGAGAACAATGTTACTCAACATAAATATTACGTCTTTAAATGTATATTCCTAAGTATAGGAACCTACTAGTCTTTCTCTAAACTATAAGAAAACAAATAAGCTTGTTAGATGACTATTGTCTATCTATATTTTGGATGGTTTTTCATAGTCTGAAGATGTTTTAGATGCTTACAATTTCCAGAAGAACTTTGAATTATTGTCTCAAAATATAGGATATAAACTTGTAGAATTTAAAGTGCGAATGAAACTGTGTGAGTTAGATAATGTGTTTGGAGCACATTTCTGGCACCCCAGCTATGTTGGTTGCATGCAGAATATGTGACTAAATAGGCCTATGTGAAAATCTCCCTAGGAGTGGATGAATGATTATGTATTTTGGAATCTGCTACTCTTATTAGCCTTTGTCATTTGCCACTCGTGTCTGCCTCTTCCTCTAAATTGTGCCTTTGCTAGTCCGGGGAGAGTCTTTTATTAGTGTTTGCATGTATTTTCTCCCATAAATGGAAGCCCTTAAAACTGGAGATTAGGCTTTCTCATTTTGCAGGTTTTATGTTTGAATGTTTCAATAACCTAAATAACATCATTTTGAAGACTTATCTCTGTAATAATGGATGAAATTATTAAAGATAGGTAAAATAGAATTTAAACACTTTAAAGGAAAGAAAAATTTAAAATAATATAAATACACTCTAAAAACAGATTATATAGTCTTTATAATTGCAATAATTATGACAGTTATGACCTAACTATTCGATGCATCTAGCAGTGAATCTAGGAGATTATATTTCCTAGCAAATATCTATCATTTTCATGCATGGTCATTTGCACATTTCCACTCCTTAATTGATTGAGTGTGAGAGAATAACATCTAAAGGACTGCTCTAAACCAGTCTCTCTAGTTATATGATGAAGGCTATAGTCATTCTCGAGTCTTTGGGACTCCTAAATCTTAGTAGAAAGCATTAATATACATACTTAAAGAAATCCAATAAAGTGAGCAATGATTAGTATTCAGTCAAGGAAATATTATACACCATTGCATATGACAGAATCAAGAAGGGAACCTAGTTTAAACCAAGGAAAAATAACCAAAACCACATTTTTCAATGTGACAGAATGAAGGTTGTGCCCCTAATATTTCTTAATACATATCAGAGACCACATATGCAGTATACAAATTGCAATGGTTACAGATGCAGAATACACTCACCTGGGCAGAGAGCAATATTACAAGGCTTATGATGTGTTTCAGGTCCTTCACATGGCCTTCCTCCATACTGAGGAGGTGTGCACGACCTTGTTCTTGTTCTTTGGCCTCGACCACATGTAAATGAACATAAACTCCATGGTGACCACTCCTCCCAAACTCCATGTACTGTAATAAAGCAAAGAAGCTTCAACAACAAAAGCAGAGAGGTAAAATCAAAGAGTTTTTTTCTCCTTATAATTAAGAAAAAACAACAACACACTAATCAAATAGACAAGTATGAAGATACTTTAAAAATTCAGTTAATGTTCTTATTTGCCACAAAATATAAAAATTAGAAAGTTAGTAATTAAGAAAACTGCATGTACCTTTTTTGTATTTAAAGTTATTCATGTTATAAAGTTTAAGTGTTTTCTTTGCTTAATGGAAATGTAGCTCTTTCCTCACTGGTAAAATAGACATGAATTATTTTTTAACTAAAAGTAGTATCAACTAGGGTAGTATTAGAAAAGTAAATTTCTGGTAACAGGAGAAGATCCTCTGGAGTTAACTTTGCATTCAAATAGAATATGGGCCTACATAATTCTTCTAATAAAGTTAATGACTTTTATGGTGGTGTCAGGGGGGAAAAAATCTGAAAATTTATGATACAATTTTAAAAAGATTTTAACCTCACATTTAAAAAAACTAAACGTAATTTTGTCACTTAAAAATGTAATTCTTTAAACCATTTTTTGAATAAGGGGGAAATTTCAACAACTGTATCTACTTACATAAGAGCCTCCTCTTTACCCTGTTTTAAAAGGAGTGGCAAATATGAAGATCTCTTTCTAATAGCCATGAAATCAGAAGATGGCACTGGGAATCCTCCTAATTAATAAAAATTTCTACAGAAAACAAATGATCTAATTAAGATTATGCCTAACATAATTAATTGACATAGCAATAGTTCAAGTATGCCATTGCAATAAATTCAAACTTGATCAGAAATACTAACACAACAGAAATAATAACCACTGTCCATAAATATTGAGATTTTTCACAAAAAAGTCTTTAGGGCTCAAAAGTTAGATCCTTTCCTTGCACTGCCAAATCACCAATCTCATCCCAATTCTTAATATTTGGGACAGTAAGTAATAGCACTCCATGGATAATACAAATATTTATTTGCATATATATGCTGACCAAGTTGCTATTATAAAAACACATAATAATACCTTAATTATGAGGTACTCATTCTCTTCTATTTATGCTACTGAGCTGCTCCAACTTGTGATACAAATAGGTTCAAATATTGGAAAAATTAGTCAAATTTGAGTACTATTCAATGATAAATTCTTTTAAGGTTCTATAAAACTTACTAGAAAAAAATATTTTTAAATATATAGAAAAAGAGTAAAAGAGTGAGATGAATTACAATGTTTATATTTTTCCCATATAAATTTGAGACAACTGAAGCCAATTTGTATTCATTGGAATAAGAATAAATAGTACGTCTGTATTTCATCTAAAACATATACATATACAGCCCTAGCTGGTTTGGCTCAGTGGATAGAGCGTTGGCCTGCAGACTGAAGGATCCCGGGTTCTATTCGAGTCAAGGGCACATGCCTGGGTTGTGGGCTTGATCCCCAGTAGGGGGCGTGCAGGAGGCAGCTTATCAATGATTCTTTCTCATCATTGATATCTCTCTCTCTCCCTCTCCCTTCTTCTCTGAAATCAATAAAATTATACTTAAAAAATACACATATACATATATGTACATATAGGCTTATAGGATTAATTATAGCAAGAAATTTCAAAAGTAATTTATATGAATATTTTTATGTTAAATATATACTTTTAATCAATTTTTGCATTATTTCTAATTACCAAGATCTCTCCATTTTAAAACAACTTTTTTTCTTCCTATTTTCTACATAAAGTGTTAATAGTTTGCATGGTATTCATATTTCTGGTTCTGTTCATTTTTCTTGATCAAATCACACTACTCTATATACATTGAGTAATTCCAGAAAAAAGCTGCTAAACTGGCAGATATTTCTCTATTAATCTCAAAGAAGTATTGATTAATATTGATGGCTTAGTTAAGTTATAAAGCTGTAATCCTATGAAAAATAATGATACTACTTTTTAACCTTTATTGTTCCAGGTGAAATTTTGACCCTTCTATATCATTTGAAAAAAGCAAAAACACTTTTTTAAATTGGAAAACAACACAAATTATTAATAATTTGTTATTTTAGATATTGTTGAATTAGTAGGAAATTATAGCACATATCTTAAATTTTGTAGGTATTCATAATATATGGTAAAATTAGATATTTTATTTTAATGGCAAATATTACATACTTTAAAAAAAATTTCAGTAAAGTATAAAAATCCATAAATGATCTAGCTGATTTGAAAAACCTATCTAGTAAAACGAAGAAAAGTAAGTTAATCAGTTTTTAGTTTTTTTCTTTACTTAGACAGTAATTATATTACAATATATCTGTGCTACCTGGAGATGAAGTGAGAAATACACAATACATGCCCAGCCAGGGTTGCTCAGTGGTTGAATATCGACCAATGAACCAAGAGGCCACCAGTTCAACTCCCAGTCAGGGCACATGCCTGGGTAGCAGGCTCGATCCCCAGTAGGGGGCATGCAAGAGGTATCTGATAGATCTATGTTTCTCTTTCTCCCTTCCCCTCTCTCAAAAAAATCAATAAAAGCATATTTTTAAAAATAAAAGTATATGCTCTATAAAACAAATACACAAATTATATTACTACCAGATTTTTAAATAAACATACAAATTATCTTATGATTTAGATTGTAAAACTTAAAAAAAAACTCCTTTAAGTATAAGCGTTCTTTTTCTTAAGTATATATGGATTTGAAAACTGACATTTACAAAAAAAATATTTTTTTTCAAAACAATTCCTTCACCTAAATAAATTTTAAGGGATTAGAATACGTATGAAGTAGACTAGTGGTTTTCAACGAGGGGTGGTTTTGCCCCACAGAGGGCATTTGGCAATATCCAGAGAGATTTTAGTTGTCACAGCTCAGAGGAAGGAGGAGAGCTACTGGCATCTAAACGGTAGAGGCCAGGGATGCTGCTAAATGTCCAGGCCAGCTCCCCAGAACAAAGATTTATTTATGTCAAAATGTCAATAGTATCAACGTTGAGGAACCCTGGGACCGACCATAAAACTGTAACTCAGAAATCAGGACAGTAAATAAACAATTCAATGTAGCTCCCTACTTTTCTCAGTCTGCTTTCTGTTAAGCTTTATCATTTTCTTTTCTGAGTAATAAGAGTTTTTGAAGAAACTATAATTTCAAAGCAACAATTTTGCAACAGGATGTTTATCTTAGGATCCATATTAAAAGTAAGACATTATTCTGTCATTTAACTAAGAAAACCCTTCTTTTGAAATTCTAATAATATGGGTAAAACATAACTAATTTATAACACAATTGATTAGCTTTTAATAGTGCAAATAAATTGAAGCTCTAATTCTATCATTCCAAATATTTAGTGGAAGGTGACTTTCATATTCAGTTTGTCCTTGTATCATTTTTATTAATTAAATGCCAAATACACTTGAGTATCCACAGTATGACACATTGGTTATTAATTTATGAGCTTATTTTTTTCATGACAATTTTAGAAATTTAAAGTATTATTTTAGAAATATATTTACACTGTTTAAAGTACTATTTAAGCTTTTAAATTCACTTATTTTGTCACTGTTTTCAAGATATATTGTGTTAAAAAGAAACACGTATTTACCAGAATGGCAAATAACTGAACAAAATATTGAACACAAAACATTTCATAACAAATGCAATAACCATCTAAATGGTATCACAATGTCCCATAGTGGAATAATTATTCTACATTTTTAACATAATGAAGTTGAAAAATTATTCTTGTTAGAAAATGAAAACGAAATTTCTCTTTTTGTTCTCTTTAATTCAACATCTGAACTATAACCATGATTAAAAGGTACACATTTCTTATTGTCAGTACTATTTAACCAAATTGAGAAAGACAACCTATATATATGTGACAGTGAAGATAAACTAGTAATGAGTATACACTTCTTTAGTAGATACAATAGTGGGAGGTTTAAATATTTGAGGAAAAGCTTTACACCAGAGAATATTACTCAGTTTTCTGGACAGCACACCCAGAGTGAAAGGGAGAGCACTCTGGTCCCACTGCTGATGCGCCTTGCCCAGTGAAGGGACTCAACAGCCTGGCAGATGGATGGAGATTTCCAAATGTCTGTATGAATGTGCATAACTAGTGGCTGGAAAGTAAGCTCTGAATAGAGAATTGTGAACACTTTAGCACCAGCGGACTTCCATTTGGGCATCCAATTGCCATTAGACTCTACCCTTGCATGCTGAAAGGATCTTGAGTATTCAAAAGGATGCTGACAAGATACATTTATATATCAAGTACAACTCCATTTTCTATTGACACTTTTCTCATTGTCAAGGGCAGGGGACTCGATCCTGGAACCCTTAATACAAATACTGTACATAGGGGCCAGTTTAAGTATTAGACAATGTACTCTACCCACACTCTACTGAAAATCCATTAAGTTTTTATCCATGAGGTTTTACCTACGATTTAGGCATTTTATAATTCTTAAAATCCTCAGCTCCTTCCTGTTTCTTGTTTCCCTCCTCTTGACAAACATACCTAGATTCTGTTTGTGATACGGCCTGTTTTTATCATTTTTTCATTGTCTTCTCCTTTCCATGACCAACTTAAGAATTTTTCCCCCTCTGAATCTTTCTATTTCTCACTTGATGTTTTTCTCATGTAGTCTAATGCCTCCTGATATTTATTTTTCTTGTTTTCAACAGAATTTCTTTATTCTGTCTCCCTTTCCTTCTAGCTTTCTGCACTGGTTAGCTTTTAATTCTCCCTTCACCTACTGCATTGTATCTCCCATTTCTGTTATAAAGGCATCACCCTCCTCATGGGATCATTCCTCCTCCACTTCCTTTAACTTTTAGTTCTTTCAGATCATATTTTATTTTATTTGTGATAAAAAATACATAATGTATAATTTAGCATCAAGACTATTTTAAGTGTACAATTTATTAGTGTTAAGTATAATTACATTGTCGTATAACAAATCTCCACAACTTTTTCATCTTGCAAATCAGAAACTCTACACCCATTAAACAACGACTCCTCTAAACTGTCTTTTAATGGGTTGCCCTTGCCCATTCTGCTGGCAAATTGGGACTATCCCTGTGCTTCCCCCACACCACCCACACTCTCTTCTTGCTTTTAGCAACTGCAGAACCAGCCATCTCTGGAAATCAAACTCAGCAGAAAACTTTAAAGCACAATTCAGCAGATGAAATGCTGAGGCAGTGCCAGCCCCTTTCTTTATGCCCACCCCCTTTTGGAAGCCTCTGGAAAAGCTGTAAATGCAAGTGCAGCAGTCAGTAAGTTTGCATCAGCCATCCACCAAATGGTTGAAAAAAAATAAATCTGAGGATTCACTATATCATGCGCTTTGGACTTCTTGACAGAAGATCCAGATTCCTTTTAGTGCTTATGTTTACATGAAAGTCAGTGGTTTGAGAGGGAGAGGCTCCTATATTATGCAATGCATTAACTGAGAACAAAATTTTGATATTTCATGAAATAGCTATTGTGCTGTGCTCCATTTAACACACAGGTATATATATATTACAATGGCTTTACATTTAAAAGCAGCGGACAGCTCTGATGAGGGCAGCCACTTGGATGAAATGAATTAATGGGAAATCCTTTACTCAGGGACACTATTTTCCCTGATAGGGTCAAATAAATGGTAGGAGAATAGCTGCATCCTTAATGACCATATCAACACTGCCTTAGACAATGGGTAGAGATCATACTTCAGCATGCTGGCAAGTTATGTTATTCTTCAAACATGCAATTGGACATTTTCACCATCTAAAATAAGAAAATATATTGAACCTTAAATACGATAAGAAGCAGATATAGAAATTTTAAGTGTATAGTTCAGGGGGTAGGGGAGTCATTTATCTCATTTCTTGACTGCTCTGAAAGCAGAAATAATCACATACATAATAAAATTTCACAGCTGAGTAAGAATTACACTTATCCACTCTAATTAAAACGCCTATACCCAGTTCATATGAAAATAACAAATCAATCGTTCCAAATGCGTAGCATGACACAATTCAATAACATCCACAGTTGTAGTTGCTGCTAACACTACCTGGACAGAGGGCAGTGTTATTGCAAACCCTTGATTCTCTTAATGGGCCGCTGCAGTGTGTCCCGTAAGGTGATACACAAGTTCTGGTTCGCACCTGCGACCCTTGACCACAAGTAACTGAGCATGAGCTCCACTGGGACCACTCCTCCACACCAGATTCACCTGCGTGCAAGACAACAAACAGACATGAAATACTGTCTTGAATATTCATATACTAAGCACTTTACCAAAGACATTATGACATGCAAGAATAATTTCAATGTGATAATACGACAGTACATCAAACGGTACAAGAAAACACTTAGGAGAAAAAGAAATTTAAAGGGAGATACATATTACGCTATTGCGAGGTCCAAGTTTGCTATACCCCTGTTAGCAAAACTACTCTTCACAAATTCCTCTGTGCCATGGACACTGTGAAGGGGCCAGTCGGAATTTTACAACAAGAATTAATATTGAAGTGATTCTCTTCAAGCTTTGCACTCTGATGGGAGAGGAAGGAAAATGTATTGGTAATTCACTCTGGCTTTCTGAACGGGAAAATACTGATGTATTCTTCCCTAATTCTTTACCGCATTTCTTACTTTCTAATGCTGGATGAGATGGAGCCCTTGGATTTGGGCTTATCTAATTTTTATTGTTGAGCACTGACACTTTATAATTTTTTCCTAGTGCTATTCCTACTTTTTCATCCTATGACAGCTATTTTTTTTGTGTGTGTGAGAATTTATTGAATACCTTCTGTCACAATTCTCCCCATGACCTAAAGTAATGATTCTTATTTGAAATTAAAGAAAATGCTTCTATGACTTCTAGTCATTCAATATGGAACTAAATTTCACTCCAAAATAGGGCCCTAAAAAGCCAATTACTGTCTGACTTCATTAATTTTCTTGGTGTAAGCATCACACTGAAATGATATCTAAATTCTATTATCAAAAGTCACGTCCCAAAATGACATAAAGTCAATAATTTCGAAGACCATAGCAATGTGCTTCTGTTTCTATTCTGGCATTATGTTCAGGATAGACTTTTAACTTATTTGAAAACTTGTAGTTGCTTTGCCCAAATTACAAAATTGGGTCATGTACTGGCAGGAACCATTTAAATTAACCATTTGTTGTTGAAAACATTTCCAGGAGAAGTGTTTCTGAAAACTTTGTAGTATTGACTATATAAATCAAGAAGCAATTTATATTTTACCCATTCTGTTTAAAATTTGTCTTTGGAATAGAATTCAAGTAATAAATAGAATACGATAATCCTTTTGTCCATGTGTTTTGAAAGGTTGGTAAATGACTTAGAAATGACTTGCAGTGCTACTCAAGGCAGCCGGTCCCCAGGCAGCTACTCCAGGAGAGAGAGGGCTTGAACCAGAATATAACTCAATTTTCTGATTTCTTCACTAAGAATTTCTTCTTTCAAATAAATAAATACCAGCGGAAATAAAACATGTGCTTGCTAAAGCAGTTGAAGCTGCATTCTGGAATAAGCTTCTTTTTTTCCTGGAGGGCCCGTAACAACTAGTTCACAAATGAGCATGAGTCCGCAGACGACACTTTGGAGAACACGGTTAAGAAGCATTTGCTTTTATATCGGTCTGCATTATTTACCCAGAGGTATAGATTACAATGCATTTATCACTGAAAATATACCATAAAGGGAGAGCAAGAGGTAACTGAGATGACGAATTACATCAAAGCGGGCCTCTTTTTAGTGTTGGGATCATGTTTGTCCTAGAAATTCTATAAGGATCACCCTTGATTATTTCAGTGTTTTTGCCTTCACCAATTTATACATAACTAATTCATGAAATGTTATTGGGAGACCATTTAAATAATATTTAAAGCCCTGCCTCATAATTTGTTCTTTTACGTTAAAGAATACTCTATCAAGATTAAAAATCATTATTCTATAAAGCAAATAATGTGACAATGGTTAAAAATATCCACACATATATGTATATATGCACATATTTATTTCGCAATGAAAATTTAAGGTTAAAGTTAGGGAAAATGTAATGGATTTTTTTTCATTTGATATTTCAATCTGTATTTGTAACGAGATTAAATTAAGTAGAAATATTATGATTTGTTTGTTATTTAAAAGCCAGAAAACCTTGAAAACTGTGAGTTCTATAGTAAGTAAATAATAAAAGTTATAAATAAGACAGGTTATGTTTTTTTCCATAAAAGCAGTCCTTCTCTTGCCCTTGCATTGCTATGATGGCAGAGGAAAAATTCATTAAACTGAGCAATGAATCAGGATCAAAATCTACTTTTAAATGTATTTATGTACAAATCTGGGTTGCTTCCTAATGTATGATACCATAACGATGCTGAACAGGCTAACCAGTGATGCCTGGATCATGAGAGATTAATCATTAGTGCTCAGAATTGGCCTTCTTCACTCTCTCCAAACTAATGGTTTATTTTGTTGACCAAAAACAAAATAAATAAGTGCAATATATATTGGTTTTCAAATTATGCATCAAATTTTGCCACTCAAGCACTGGCTTACCTACCCAAAGGAGGGCCATCCCTCAAATGCTCTAGTTTCAAATGACCTTTCCACTGAATAGTTATAATTTTTAAGCTGCCCCTTCCTCAGTCCAAAAGGTGTGAAGACTATTCTAGTCAAACACTTTGGGTCATTGTGAGGAATAGCTAATATGTTTTATAAAAAAGATGTTTGTGCTTTTAAAAAACTCACTGATATTAAGAAAGTAAATAATAATATATTCAATTTTTAATATATGTGTCTTTGGAGATAGCACAAACTATTCTAGTTATTTAACTTGCAACTGAGAAGGCACATTAAATATCATGAAAAAGGATTCTGTATCTAAGGCACTATGGAGGCTCTTTATCCTGGCACAAAACATAAAAGGAAACTGGAAAAGCACTACAATTAAAGTCAAAAGACCTATGTTTGATGGGAAGCTACTGAATTATTAGCTCTGTGCCTAAGAAAGTCACTCTATTCCTCAGAATCTCTCAATAAAATAAGTAATACATCTACCTCAAAATGTATTTGTGAGGATTTGGTGAGATTATGTATGACAGGGCATTTAAATTATCAACAAAATATTAATATAAAGTTGTGCTAGTATGTTAAAATCATGAAATTAAAAAAACATACTTTTATTTTTCTATTTTAGATAACATGCTATGTATTACTTATATAGGCTAAAAGACTATTTTTCTAAACAAGTTTTCCTAAGCCATCTTATTGGCATTTAACTTATATCTTTATTAAATGTGTATATCTGATTACTTCATTTAATTTTCCTTGACTATAAATACAAATTGTGTACAACGCTATTGGAGCACTGTCCATTTTCATTCAAGCTAGCTATAACAATTACTGGAGTTATTTTGATAAAATAATCCTACTTTATCAAATGTTACTCTTTAAAAAAAATTCCACTCACTTGATTACTTTATGGAAAGTTTGTTTTTTAAATGTAGGTTACTGATCATACTGATTGAAGAGGCCAGGTTACTAATTTTGAGAAGTAATTCTTAAATTATAAAGCTTGATAGCTTTTGGGGGTTTTTTTCTTATGACCAATATAAAAATTAGTTTTTGTTATTAGACTTTACCTGTATTGCATGATTCCTTGTTCTCAAATTAATGTTAGCACTATCATTGTTTATATATAACACCAATTTCTTGGTTTGAAAGACAAACAGAAAAATTTTATAAGTAAAACAATTTTCGTGGACACTTAGCTATATTTATTCAGACTAACTTAACAACTAAATAAAGTATAATGTCAGAAAGCATTTAAGAAAAATCTCCTCTCTTTTTATCTTTATAATTTTCTAGCGTCAGAGTTTTTTTTTAAAAAAAACCTATTTATATAATATAGTTTTCCAGTCTATTATCAATATCAGAGTACTTTACATTTAAAACAAGTAGCATGCATGCATTTATATTTGCCTATACTATCTTTGGATAAAAGTGAAATAATAAATATTTATTATTCATCCATTTGAACTCCCAAAAAATATTTTCAAACCATAATTTTGAAGTTCATTGCTTTTTCTGAATTATTGTTAACATGATGGGGATATGGTTTAAAAGCTCCTCATAGATCTATATAATAAGTGTTTCAACTATTTCACCAAGAGATGTAATACCACCTATTAGATACAGAACAATTCCTGGAAAATGAATTAGTAATTTCTTAGTAAGAAAACATAATGTTCCATATGATTTGAATTAGCAATTAAGATTTTGGATGAAAACTGATTCTTCTTGGTATATATTGCAGGCAAATCTCAAAACTGAATTTAGGTAAAACTCCTGGCAAAATTATATAATGTTAAGCATAAACGAATTTTACCACATTATTGGAAATTTAAAATTAAAGCTTATCATTTCACTCCTAATTGACCCAAATTTTAAGTCTTTTTCAGTAAAACAATGCCTGCCACCTATTTTTCAAAAAGTAAGGACACCCTTACTATTGTCCCCATGGATGGCACCTGAAGGAGGCTGCTGTCTAGTCAGCCCACGCCCTAATGCCTCCACTTAGAGTCAAAAGTGCTCTAATTTCTGTTTAGTGGTTGAGACATTTTGCTTTCTGTAAAGCAGAAAAAATAGATTTAGAAAATTTAAAAATTTGCCTGAATCTGGTAATATACATTTGACTTGTTCAAGCAAATAGTAAAAAAATATAAATCACTTTTATTTAAAAATAAGAAGGTGCACCAAAAGCAATTCAGATAAGCAAGTTTTCTTCATTTCTGAATTTGGCTGCAATATATATATATATATATATATATATATATATATATATATACACTAAAATATGTCCTTATTGTACAATTTATTCTAAACATCTTCCTCTTCTGAGAATTCTTTGATCTACTTGCAACTAATGTATTAAAATCTATCACTCACCCATTACCAAGAGCACATTTTATTAAGAATTTACAGTTTTAAGTTGAAGATTCAAATCTTTGTTCCAAATTAATGTTATTCTAAGAACATATGAACTAAAGAAAATATACATTCTTCAAGGGAATTCCATAAAAATCATTCTGAATGTCATGTCAAAAGGCTGGTCACATACTAGAAACTTTTATATTAATGGTATACAGATTATTAGATCAAAATGCATAAAACTTCATAAAGACATCATTAAAACTGTTAGTTTGAAATTTCCCAAAATAAAATTGACACCTGAAAATGTTTGTAACACAATTTAAACATGTTTCATCCAAGAATGTACACATGCAATGTATCCAAATGAAATTATAGCCCATTTATTATGATGAGCCAAAATATGAATGTATTTATTTGTTAATATATATATTTGGAGGGAGGTATTTTAAAGTAATCTAATTAATTTATAATTAAATTTTATAAGCTATAAAGTAATTTTTGATATTTAATTATTTGTATTACAGCTTACAAATACTGTCAACTTTTTATTATTTAGATTATATAAGAAACCACTTTTCAAATAAAAAGTACCAAATTATAAAAATAACTGTTTCTAACACTTCTATACATTTTAACAATCAGTTAATATTTATGTGATGTATGACATTTGAAAAATATTCAATATATTAAATATTGTTAATTTAAATTTTATCATCTAAAGTCCTATTTATAATTTTGACTCTGAAGTCCTATCATTATCAATCATTGATAAAATAACGTTGTTGACTTCCTTTAAAAGTTTAATGATTAATTTAAAGTAGTTAATTCACATAGTAAAGAATAATATGTAAATCCTAAATGTCCCATAATGAAAGCAAAATAAACCTTAACACATTTTAGTTTTGCACTTTTCAATTCACAGCTACTTCATTTATGGACTTTAACTGGTGACAAAAAAGAAAAAGAAAAATGGGATCAAAAAAAATATCAGCTCCAAAAACTGACAAATGTGCAGCAAAAGATTATGAAACATGCAGTGGTTCCATTAAATTAACAACAATAAATAGAAAAATGTAACTAACGTATTACCAGTTTGTGCCATAAATTTAGCAGCATCAGCTTGTTCCTGAGGGACCCTTTTCTCATGAACAGATCGAGGTCGCTGACTTTTAATTGTATGATCTCCCATCATTCCAAATTCTAAAGACAGAATAAAGGTATATGAAAGCTTGTGTGTAGACATTTCTCACAAATTACATTACTGTCTCATGCAATATGTTCCTGCATATACCTAGAAGTTACTTGATTAAATTAACAATATTAAATTTGCTAGACTGAACTGCTTGGAATATTTCTAAACTCAAGTCAAAAAATCTATAAACAAGAACAAGGTTTCAAAAAACAATAACAGTCAATAAAATGACACACCAGGTTTTAACTCGGCTTAATTAACAGAAATAGTGTACTCTTCTCGGGTAACGTTTGAAGCAATACATCAGAAAAAATACAACCCCAGTGTCAACTGTTGTTTTTCAGAGATAGAAGCCTGACTGCGTGACAGCTGCTGCTTTGCTGTTTAGCAGTGCCCCCCACAAGTTTTCAGCACATGTTACTGAGGAATGAGTAATCCTGTATCCTAGCTTTCCTAAGGTAAACATTCATTTGATGGATTATTTTTCCAAAGATGAGGTTGCCCTTGGTCCTCAAAAGCTCATAGAAAATGGTGGCTGAAGTAATTTTCATTCTCCCCTCCCCTGCCTCCAAAGAAGTCCTTAGCTCTTTTCAAACCACATGTAAGAATTATGTTTAAAGAAGGGAGTGACTCCAGGTTTCTGCTATTTAATCCTTTAGTGGTATAGCATCCTCAGAAAGGTGAAAATCTGGGCCTATCTCAGAGACAAATGGAGGAGAGAAAAAAATCAGCTGAAAAAATAATAGATCCCATGTAATATATTTTTAAAAATTCATATGCTTACAAATCTGCAAGAGTTCCATGATTGCACTGTTACTGTAAAATAATTTTAATATCAAAGCCGTTGTCTGTTTGGGCTCAGGGGAGTGTAGGTAGGGGAAGGGAATTTCTGAGGAGGTGGAAATCATGGTGCTTTCTGTTACATCCAGAAAATTCTTAAGACCTTAAGACCAGGTATTTTATAGATGCCAAAAATGATTAATGAGTGAGTAGCCTGGCCAGATGGTTCAGTTGGTTGAAGTGTTGTCTGGTACACCAAAAGGGTGCAGGTTCGATTCTGGTCAGGGCACGTCGTACATAGGTTGTGGGTTCAATACCAGGTCGGGGTGTGTATAGGAAGGGATCTCTCTCTCTCTCTCTCTCTCTCTCTCTCTCTCTCTCTCTGTCTCTCTCTCTCATCAATAAACATTTCCTTGGGTGAAGATTAAAAAAACGATTGGGTAAAACAGATTTTAATGATAGTGGAGATATATTGCCAGAACTAATAGTGTCAAAATTTGGGAATGGATAATTTCACCAGCTCATTATTTTGCCTTTCACCATCAATCCTTAAATAACCTTCTGCTAAAATATTGCACAAAACGTACTTGTGTAAATAAGCAGTGTATTTTGTAAGCATTGATTCTACCAACTGTCTTTTATGTAAGGAGAAAGATTAGCACATGTTTTTGTCCGTCCTGGCAAATCCCCACATAAATATTAAAGTATGGCGCCTGACAGGTTGATTTGTCAGATATTCTTTCCAGATATTCCATCCAAGAGAACATGACATGAGAAATTTGAGGAATCTAAATGTGTATTTGTTGTTTGTCAGTTTAGATAAAATCCAAAGCAGAAAATAGAATTTTTCCTAAAATGTCAGTTGGTTTAATCTTGTAAAATCCATCACTATTTTCCATTACTGCCAACATCCTTTCATTCCATTCTTTTATTTGTACAGTTTGTGCTACCTAAACCATGTTTCATTATGCTAATAGGTATCTAATCACATATCATTTAATTCTTTTGAAAACTGACTACTTAAAATGTTTATATCTAGGCTCTTATGCACTATCCAATTTTTTAAAATAGGATAGATGATTGAATTTTTCTGGATCTGAAATAGCAAAAGAAGTTTAAGTAGTGTTCTTTATTAACAGTATGTTTGGCCTTCTGTCCTCTAGAATTTGTCATTTAACTTGTGTGTATGTGGGGTGTGTGTGTGTGTGTGTGTGTGTGTGTGTGTGTGTGTGTGTGTTAGGGCATTTAGATCAGAGTGCATGTTTACATAAATACGTTGGGGTCTCTGATGCTCACACTAAGATAGCTATGGCACTGGAAGGGCAAAGAATATCAAAAGAAATTATTCCATGCCCACAACGTCTTAACTAAGTAACACTATTACCTGTACTAATAGAAAATTATTCAACTCAGTGGTAACATAATAGCTCACAATCTGTTTCCTAAGGAAAAATAGTTTATTTGTACAGGGACTATGATCCTAAAATTTAGTGGTCTGAGTATGTTGGTGGACACTGCTGATATGATTTTAAAAGTATCATGTTCAATTTTTAATTCTTTCTAAAGTTTAAACACAAGTAAAGTACTTGATTTTTCTAAAACAGGCATTATTAATTAAGAGAACTATTTCATATTATTAGCTGGGATGTGATTTATATCTCTCAAACATATATATAATACAATTTAATTTCAATACTATCCTTCACTGTAGTCACTTCTACTAATCAATAATGTTATATATTGCCGAAACCGGTTTGGCTCAGTGGATAGAGCGTCGGCCTGCGGACTGAAGGGTCCCGGGTTCGATTCCGGTCAAGGGCATGTACCTGGGTTGCGGGCACATCCCCAGTGGGAGATGTGCAGGAGGCAGCTGATCGATGTTTCTCTCTCATCGATGTTTCTAACTCTTTATCCCTCTCCCTTCCTCTCTGTAAAAAATCAATAAAATATATTAAAAAAAATAATGTTATATAAACATTAGTGCTGATAGCTTATATGGAGGTCACAGTACTTAAGAAATTCTTCAATCATCTCTGAACTCAATTACATATTATTTACATAACCAAAAGTTGAAATAATATATTTGATTATTGCTCTCAATATCATTTATCTGAAAAATTACTTTTAAAAATTGAGAACTGCCCTGACCGGGTGGCTCAATTGGTTGAAGTACAGTCTCATACACCAAAAGGTTGCGGATTAGATCCCTGGTTGGGGGGTAAGGCAACCTATCCATGTTTCACTCTCACATAGATCTCTCTCTCTCTCTCCATCTCTCTCTAAAATCAATAAATCCATATCCTTGGGTGACGATAAAAAAAGGAGAACTAATATGAGGCCTTGATAAAACTGAAGAATTGAAGTTCCCAAAAGATATAGAACATACTAAACAATTTATTCCTTTTATCAGAGAGAAAAACAACACTATGGCAGTATTTTCTGGATGTCCCGACCTATAGTTTCAGACCCAAAACAATCTGAATTTTTAAGTAAAACATGTAAGCTATTATCTAATCAAGTGAGTTTCTTTTGCTAATGTTTATGAGACAAGTGTTTGAAAAAAATAACTTCTTTGTCTTAGGGTTGTTATCAAAGTTAAAATTTAACAACAAATGTTATGGTTCCATCTATATCTCTCCATGGGATATTTTCAAAACATTTGTGTTCTCTTTCAAATGATATCTTCTTCACTTCTAATGAAAAGAAAGGCTAATTGTATTATCCAAACTTAGAAAACAACACGGTATTGTTTTTGCTATTCTCTTTTGTAGAGAATATGGTTGAGGTAAATCTTTAGCATAAGTTCTTCATGGGTTATTGATTCATATTCAAATAATTCTGAGTTGGCAAAGAGAATATACTACATTAGTTACACAAGAAAAATAGCATAGCCAAATAAAAACATGATTTGCTTTGGTGAAAGCAAAGAAAAAAGTTATGAAATCAAATGAAGTAATGTACAGCATAATATTGTGTATGTACATATGATACATGGCTTATGAAAGTACAGGGTTATTTCCTATGTCTTGATGTTGATGGTATCAATTAAGTGGCAGGTAAATAACTGCATTTAAGTGTAAAACTCAAATGATTGAAGATGAAATCCATATTTAGGTACATTTTCTCATAGACTCATTCACTATGTTTCTTGATAAAAAGCACTAGTCTCTAGAAGTAGGACACAAATAAAGTTATGTGAAAGATAGGTTTTGAAAATCTATTAAGTATAGTTTTATGTCTTTTCTTTGCCCATCCAAGAATGTATAAGTATATCATTAAGAAACTAATAGACTTGAAAACTGACACTTGATGGTCAATTGCCAGTTACGAAGTTTTTGTCTGGAAATCAAGGGTTATTAAAATGTGAAATTGAAGTAATCAAAAAGTTAAAACACATATCCACTTGTTATTTAACCATGTGTGTATTTTTTAATGTATAGATAAGCAGAACATCAGATTAGTTGATAATGGTTATGATTGCAATCTTTCTTGCAATGTAAACACTAACTTTCCTTTGCATTTCCGCAGAAATCTTCCTAGCCTAGGCTATTATTGCTTCTCAACATACTTTCAAAGTTATGTCCTACTTACATTCTATGGCCAAATGGCACTACATTTTGTTATGGAAATAGTCAAGCCACTGCATCCTTTCCCTCAATGTTCTTCACTTGAAATACCAGCTCTTCTAGACAGGCCTGCAACAAAGCTCCTTTCCAAGTCCAACTCAAAAGGCATCACTTCCATGAACTATTTCCCTCTTAACCAATCATAATCAGCCTCTGTCTTTCTTATGTTTTTCTTTATGTCAATAATGGGCTTCCATTTTAACTATTAGATTAAGTGTCTTATTCCTCCCAGTATATTATACACTTCTATGGGAAGGAAACATGGTTGATGGATTTTGAAATCACGTCCTGCTTTGCACATAACTGGGGTTCAACATTTATTTATTATATAAATAAATTTCATGTTAACAATTGTTTTTCCAAAATGTAAGTTTCTGGATATCTGGAACTATTTCTTTAACTTTCTTGGAGAATAGTTCAATGGGTAAAAATTAAATTCTTACCAAATTACTTGAAAGTTAGTTATGTGTGATGATGATGGACAACATTTACTCTGTCAACATGTTTATTATCCATAAATGGATTCTGGTTATTATTAAAATATTTTCAATATCACTTTACTTAGAACTTAAATCTCACTGCCCTTAAACAAAGCTTAATATTCTAAAACAAAGCTTGATTTTTGTCAGTAAACATTTATTAATTACTTAATGTGTGAGATACTCAAGTTATAAAGATAAATAAGAAAGAGTCTCTGATATTCTACAGCTCATAGCTCAAGGAAATCCACTAATCATGGCCTGATCCTCTGAAATATGTAAAATTATTTTTTTAATAAAAATATTAAGCTATACTTGAGAATCATTTTTTATTAATTTTCTAGATAACATATTATTCTTAACAATAATAACTTACTAATACATTTCCAAAGAGAACATACATCTTTTAAGCATTCAAATAGACATTTGAAGTGACATTTGATTTGTCATATCATAGTGTGTAATAACATTAAAGGCATAACTCGTTGACAGAATAAATATCTTATCACATGGCTGGATTATAGTGGTGTAGACAAATTTTGTTAAGAAACAACTAGAAATTTTCTGAAATAAGATTATTATATTTAATGCATTCTAGATTCATAGTCAGTAGTATTAATTATTTAATTTATTCATTTATTTTTACACTTATTGGAAATACAGTTGGCTAACTGCATGCAAATAGATGAAATTTAGACACTGAAGAGCAGCCCATATCACCAATCATTGACATCCTTCTGTTTTCTGATATTTTTAGAAAATATTTTTTGAAATGTGCTAATACTTAAAAATTGTATTCTCTCACTCAACAACTATTTGTTGAGTGCCTACTATAGCCAGATACTTTATCAAAAGATAGAGCTTATAGGGGGAATGCCTGAAGTCTGTATTACCAAAGATGTTTCTAGAACTGGCATGAACTATTATTAGAAACATGAATTTTAAAAGAGGCATCATAAGTTGAAATTCTAAAGGACACTGGTTAAAAAATACGTTGTGCTGTTGATTATAAAAATACAAATTTTACTTTCCCAAAGAACCAAACAGAAGTAGAATAAGCAGATAGAAGACAACTTCCAAAAAATTCAAGAATAAAATTTTATAAAAAATAATCATTAAATGTTTAAATAAAGTTGAGTAAATTAATATTAAGAAATATTAAAAATAAAGACATATTAAGATTTATTAAGAATCTGAGAAATCCACCATTGAAATTTAAGAGGTTAACTGATATTCTTTCCTCCAAATTCTATTTTTTTGGCGCTGCCATAGTTAGATACTTGGTTATAAGGACCAAGATACTGCTATTTCTTACAATAACAAAACAGAATTTTTCTTTTCAAGATACTTCCACAAAAATTATTTTATTAAATAGTTGGCCATGATTCTGTTAAGTAACTGGGTTATTTTGTGTCACTTCCAGAAATGGAAAAAACATAGAAATGTCAAGGATATACTGCTGATATGTTTACAGAACAATTAAAAATATTCAGGAATTTTCAATTGAGTTGTTAAATTATAAAATACAAAATATGTTATAGAAATTATTATCAAATATATTTAGTTTATATATTCTTAAACATATATACTGTGTATATATGCTGTAATTTACATTTCTTTATTCCAAATAGTAACTTTGAAATAATTACATATAATAGATTTTTTTAAAGATATCCCCACATGTGTTGGAAAATTTTATAAAACATTTTATATAGAATGATTATAGGAAATTTGGGGTATAAACCCTTAAATCATTATGTTTATACTTATTTTCTGTTTTCCTTCTGGGAAATGTTAGTAAATTGGACGCACTGCTTTATGTGAAAAATCATTAATGTGTGTAATTATGTAAGAATTATTTGTTAATATTTCTTATATATTATCCACTTGCATTTTGTTATCTCATCTTTTTTGAGATAATTATTGCATTTTTATAAACTATCAGTAGCTTGAACAAATATTTTATTTGTTGGTGATGAAGAAAATAAATGTAGAAACACATAAATGAAAAATATAATTCTACTTCTAATATTAAACTAATAAATGAATGTTTTTTCTTGTTGACCTGTATCAGAATTTAGCACATGAGCACATAAGTGGCCAAATAAGATGCTTTGCTGTGAGCTCTAACAACTTGTGCAGAAGACTAACACTCTTACACTACAAGATTTGCATAATATTGCTAAAGTGACCAAAAACGATCGTAGGAAATCTTAAATATAAGAAAGTAACCGGTTGTCCCTGGATGAAGTATTTCTATATTTTCCTAACAAGAACAGAGCATGGTTGCTTATAGGCTGAGGACTCTTTGGACCACTGGATCCAAACTATTGGCAACTCAAATAATTTAGTGCCCCAAAAGTTTACAGAAGAGTTTTATAAGAAAGTCAATGCTTTAAAAAAGTGATATTTTTGGTTTGATATTTTAATATATGTTACCTTTATATATTTATTATATTATATCTATTGTATTATATTGTGTATAATGTATTTTTTAAGAAAAATGATTCCTCTATGATTTTTAAATTAAGGCTCATATCCATATGGCACTTTTCAACTTGTCAAAGCTCATTTTCACTTATTATAACAGTAAAGCATAACTTAACTTAAAGCAATATTACTGTATGCATACTTACTAAAATCAACTTAATAAGACAATATATAAAAATAATAAGTACATTCTACAACCCAATTTAAGGTTTAAAAAATTAGATAAATGTTTGCTAGATCAAAATATTTCAATATATAAGAAGTGAGCCTGCTTTTTTTCATAAGACACTGGTATCTGGATATTTCTGACACATCTTTATTACACTTAAATTATATTCAATTTAGTAGCACATCCTCACGGTTACTCTTTGTACCTGGAGGTAAGAGAGGATTTATTCTGTCTTTAAACATTTTAACTTATCTATTATGTTCATACAGATAAATTTTAGAGAATCTAGTAATATCAAAGTAAATAGTTCTAGTCATGTTTTACATTTGTCTACTGCTATATTTCTATAGTTTATTATAGAATGTTTAGCCCAAAGAGATAATGTTGTATATGTATTTACTGAGGGAAATAGCAAACTGACTTCCTTAGTGAAAATGATTTTACTAAGACATACATATAGCATTTATACTAATTTGTAAAAATAAAAATAATACCTTCTTAACCATTTCCTTACAATTTTAGCTTATATCTTAGGAAAAAATGACTATACATGGAAAACATTTTCATTTTTTTCTAGGATGTAAATTATCCTTATAATCAAATAGCATATATTCAAACTTGTTTCCTTGTTATCATTATTAGAATTAAAGCCAAGTGGCATTCCTCAGCGAGAACTAAAAATTATGAGCTTTTTCAAAGCAGTGCTTCATGTACCTAAAGATACTGAAGACCACTTTAACTATGTAAGCTAAAGCCAAATGTGGAGGGTGGACAAATAAATGTGCAGCCACAAATGCAGCTCTTATTTCAGAGCATCACGCCTTAAGATCTCTTAACATCTTTGTTCTTTTTGTAAAGGAGATTCTGGGAATATGATCTAAGGTCTTTTTTATGCTCTATAGCTGTTTTCTCAGGTCAGAAGTTGGCCCATGAACATATGGGTTATCTCTCAACAGGCTAAAAGGCCTCCCTGAGGACGTACCAAGCTTGATTAATGGGTCTGTACACAGATACATATGCATTAGAGTCTAAGTAAGACAAGGAGTTGTATTGGCTGCTTCTAAACATCTTAACTCAATCCATTTTGAACAGTTATCTTGACTCATATCTAGCACTAAATCATGGTTTACTTTGAAGGTGAGGTCTCAGACTGCCTGATACTTATTTAAATCTATGTATCTATGCTATAGCTAGCATCCACATTGGAAAGTAATATTTTTACAAGACAATATGCTTTCGAAAGCATTTGGTATTGAATAAATTTTATTCATCCAACAAATATTATATGAGCACTTTATTACATTCCTGACGAGATTCTAGGCACTGGAGATAGAGCAGTGAACAAAGCAGACAAAAGTTCATTTTTGTAAGAGAAAATTTTACAGTTAGCCCTAATCTGATATATAAGGCTTTTATGATCTTATATGAATATTAAATTTACTAGCTAGCTCTTTATATTAAATATAAGCACTCATATATACATTAGTCAGATTATTTTTTATTTTATTCTTTTACTCATAAACTTGTTCATATAAAACTAATTAAAGTTTATATCTCATACATATCATTCCGCAGAATTAGTTAAGAGAATCATTATATCTGTTGACACAAAAGGCATACCACTAAGGGCCCCAAAATATTGTGGTCTCTTTGGTTTTTCTTGTATTATCTTTAAAGTTTTCTTTCTCATAACTTTTAATTGCTTTTATTATACACTGGGTCTATTCTCTATATAACTTAGAAGAGACTATTTCTCATTCTATTCTCTTATATCTTTTAAAATGTTTTTATTTTCAAAAACTCCTCAAGAAGTTGTCAAAAAAGTATACAGATACTATATGTATATTTTTTTCAGTACACGATTCCTTCCTATATTCTTATTGCTAGACGTTTATGTTGCTTTCAAAGGTTTACTACCAAAGAAGAGATTCCTATAAATGGTTTTGCTGTGAGGAAGCACAATTTATATTTTGATAGATATTGTCACATTGCTTCTGAAATGTTTCTTCTAATATACTTCACAACAGATAGTATAAGGAGAGAAAATGCTAAATCTTTTTGGTCTATTTGATTTTTATCAATATACAATATCCCTCTTTATTCTGATTAGTGCTTTTTCATATTTCAATATTCAATATTTCCATATTTGACTTTTATCTGGTATCAATGCTGTTATTCCTGCTTTATTATCACATTTGTTGGCCATAGCGTTTTCATAGTGTTTTTTCAGCCCCTTAGAGTCATTTTATTTTCAGCATATGTCACATATGCAACATATAGAGCTGGATTTTAAAAATCCCATCTGATCCTCTTTCTTTCAATCAGAAATTAAATCCATTGACATTTATTGTATATATTAAAATGTTAAACTATTTCTTCCATCTCATATTAAGGTCTCTCTTCAATATTTTCTTGCTATTTCTTCCCCCCCTCTTTCCTAAATTTCTTGGATTAACAGGAATTTTCAGTTATTATTTTTGTTCTCTAGATATATTCCTTCAAATATTCGTGTTGTACACTAATTTTGTTACACTTACTTATATGCATTCTTTATCCTATCATTATTTTTAGTTAATCAATATCAGTACTGTTTCCCAAACCAAGATAAGGGTTTGGGTGTGCTATCACTTGTCCTCTGCCTTGACACACAAATGTCATTTACTTCCAAACTGCTATATAAGAACACTGTGCTTCAATAATTCAGGCTTAACTAATCATTGTATTAATTCCTTTGTTGATATTTTTCTTGGAATTGTTTTTAATTTTGTTCAAGTATATGTTTCAGTGGAGAAGGGGTCTAAAATTGATTTATTTTGCCCTGACACTTGAATGTTAGCTTGGCTAGGCCTAGAATTTAACATTAAGAATTATATTTTTTCTCACTGAACTTTGAAGAAAACATACTGAATCCCAGAATTCAGTATTGCCTATAAAGTGTTTTCTTTTCTTTTCTTTTTTAAAGGACTTTTCTTTTTATCCTTGGAGTTCTGAATTTTTACCAGCATGTGCCTGGACATTGGTCTTTTCCATCCCACTTGTTTGGTACTCTTTTTCCCTTTTAGTACAAAAACCAGCATGTCAGCTAAGCACAGGGAATGAGTTTCCCCCTGAGCCAACTTTCCCTTGCTTACCCATCATGGGTGTTCTGAGTTACTGCAAGCCGCAATTCACTTTCATCTCAGCCCCTATGTAATCACTAAATACTATCTCTAAGAAAACGGAACTCCTGATTTCTGATTATTAAAGGGCATGTGCTAAATCTATTACTTTCCATTCCACTCTGAACAATTCTCTTTCCTATTTACAGGAACCTTTCAAAACACTATTTCGAAATTCCTCTCTTCCCAGGCACCCAATAATAAAAGGCAATCTGACTTCAAGCCTCCTTGAATGAAACTGCTCTCTTGAAAGTCATTTGCCCCTTAGAAACTGTCACATTCATCTTGAGTCCTTCAGCATTTGAACCCCATGCCACAGATTTTTTTAAACTGCTCACTCCCTTGGCTTCCAACACTGCTGATTTGCTTTTCTCCCTCCTCCTCACTGCTTCTCTGTTCCCTTCACTGCCTTGGATTTTTCATCCTCTAAATGTGAGTTTTGCCTCAGGTTCTGACTCAACATTTTCTTCCTCAGAAATCCCATCCTATAGCAAACAGTGTCTCGCTTCCACAGTCTGATGTGCATCTTCCAAACACTGACCCTGCAGTGTCACCTGCGTATTTTGATGGTAAACTCAGCAGTTATGAAAACAAGTGAATCATTTCCCTTATGAGAGGTTCTCCCAGCTATGCATTTCAAATTTATTTTTAATACACATATGGTGCTCAATATAGTTGGTGAATGAATAAATAGCAAAATAAAAGCTGGCCAGATATAATGCAGAAAACTGTCTTAGGTTTACCAAATTATCTTGCTGGTCCTGTTTGGTTATGTAAAGATAGGACATATGGCTTGATCTGGAAAAATGAATAACGTATTCACTGGTTCATAATTTGAAATTTACTGAGGTTGCCCTGGAGGGAAGTTGAGGCTTACTGCGGACAAACAGAGAAAGGAGGTGAGGTTAAAAGGTCTTGGGGAAGAAATAAAGAGAGAGGTGTCCATTTAAATGGTGGGAGGATATCCCCAACCAGCTTGGATCAGTGGATAGAGTGCCAGCCTGTGGACTGAAAGGTCCCAGGTTTGATTCCAGTAAAGGGCATGTACCTTGGTTGCAGGCACATCCCCAGTAGGGGGTGAGCAGGAGGCAGCTGATCCATGTTTCTGGCTCTCTATCCCTCTCCCTTCCTCTCTGTAAAAAATCAATAAAATATATTTAAAAATAAATAAATAAAATAACTGTTGGGAGGACAAGAGCAGAGGAGAAAACTAAGAAATTTGGGTGAAATGAATACCAGAAGCAATTTTAATAACAGTGATATTCAAGTATAAATGTATGTGAAATATAATACCTCTTCACCAGAGCCACACTTACCTTGTTTTAGAGATACTGATAAAAGGTGACTAAAGAAAAGGAACACTGATTTCAAGTGACAGAACAAAAAGAATAGCCCCAGAAGCAAAATACAAAGCAATAGTTGATATTATAGCTCAAATACATGTAAGAGTGGACAGGAAGCCCAGCCGGTGTTGTTCAGTGATTGAACATCGACCTATGATCCCCAGGAAGTCAGGGTTAGATTCCCAACCAGGGCATATGCTGGGCTGCGGGCTCAATCCCTAGTGTGGGATGTGCAGGAGGCAGCCAGTCGATGATTCTCTCTCATCTTTGATGTGTCTGTCTCTCCCTCTCCTTTCCTCTCTGAAATCAATAAAAATATATTTTTAAAAAAGAATAGACAGGAAAATATGTAAAGAATATATGTAACCCCTCTCTCAAAGAATCCTTAGGAATATCAGGGAGATATTAAATTTCTAGTTCTGCGTTATGTGGCTGTTCAAGCCAAGTGTTTGTTTAAAAATTATCCTGAAGGAAAGACAGTCCTCTGAAGGCTGGAGAACTTAGGAGCATACTGATGACCACTCTAGGGTGACAAGCAGACATTCTCGTACAGGTATGTGGTAGCTCACATTGGTAATGTCCATTACACATGGTTTGTAACCTGATTTTCTACTTTCTTAACCATGTGTGAACCCTAACATCATCTAGCAAAGAGTCCAAAGCTCATTAGTCATCATCATGGGTTTCAACAGAGCTGGTGGTGGCCAAGGATAGGCAAGGGGGTTAAGGATGGCAGCTCTTACATGCTAAGTCCATCCCTGTTTCAGTTTAGAATTTTTCTTCCTCCCTCATCCCAAACTTTACAGGGGACACTAGCTCTGACTACCCAATTATAGTGAATTTTTTCACCAAGATTTAAGTGGGAGACGCAATTAAGGTTTTGCTTCTTTGAAGGGAGAATGCCTCCTTTTGTGTTGTTTATTTATTTTTTATGTTTTACCTGATAGTTTCCAATTAATTATAATCTCTCTTCAAATCAGTGATTCCATATATTATAATTTTGCCAGAAGTTTGTCACAGAGTGTTTCTTCCTAGCTGAGGTATGCCCCATTTTACAAGTTATTTTTAAATGGATATACTGTTGTTTTTCTGAAGACTAAAGTTTTATGAGTCCACATTGGGCAAAAGCTGTACTAAATCTCATTGTTAACTTTGCATTTTTTAAAGCATAGAATTCAGAACTTTTAGGCTACTTAGCATTTACTTGTGGTCATCACTTTTTAAAGAAAAATATTCATAAAGTAAAATATATGGAAAGAAGAGTGCTCTGCATAGTAAAACAGCAACAACTGGAGTGAGAACTGTGTCAAAAATTATAGTTTAATGTCAGGCTTATTTTGGAGATAAAATGTTGAATGCTCAATGGATAAGGCACTTTAGATAATAAATTCTAGGAGAAAAGTTTAAGCAAATTTAAATAATCAAATTTCAATATAGAATTATCATTATTAGAATAAAAAATTGAGAATATTTAGCTTAGAAAAATAAACAACAACAACACCAGGAAGAAATGGTAACTTTCTTTGACTGTCTGAAAACTTGTCATGTAGCAGGATTATGAGAAAATTAACTGTTATTAACTAAGAAAGAAAGAATTAGGGGAAAAGAGGTCAACTCCATAAGAAGAACTTTCTAACAATTTGGGGCACATACAAAGGAATGGGTGCCAATATGAAGTACCAAGCTTCATATCATTGGAAGTGCTGTATGAATAATGAATTCTATAGATATAATTCCTATAGGGATTTACTTTGATTCCTAGAATCTGTGGTTCTTCTCTTTCTCCCGAACCTATCTTCTATCAATTTCCAAATCTTAACATCTTTATCCAAAGCATGTTCCAAATCTGTCAACATCCCTCATCTCTACCACTAACATTCTAGTCTAAACCCCACTAGCCTGTAACATTTGATCTACTGCAATAGCTTCCTGACTGTCCATGCTACTGCCCCCCAACCCTGCCACCATTTCTCCTGCTGATAATCTATTCTTCACATAGCAGATAAATAATTTAAATGGTAAAACAGGTTATGTAAGTACCTTTCTTAATGTCATTTTATGCCTCCCCAACTCTTAGAATAAGATCCAAGCTCCTTACCCTGACTCTTATTAAGAGCCTTATATAATCTGCCCCAGCCTGCACCTCCAAGATCATCTCATATCCTCCCTATAACCCACTGTGTTCCAAACATACTGACCTTCTTTTAGTTCTTCAGACATACATAATTCATTTCTCCTTTGCACTAATTGATTTCTTTAACCGGAAACTCTTCTGATCTTTGCATAGCTGATTCATTCTTATAATTTTCATTTAAGCTAAATTTTCACCTCCTTTAAGAGCGTCTTCCTAAATGCCAAACACAAAGTACCTATACGGTCATTCTCTAGACTTGATTTTAATTCTCTGTGCAGAACTTATCAATATCTGTCTTTTTTATTTGTTTAAGAACTATATCAACCTACTAAATTGTGAGTTTCATAAAAATAGGAGGCTTGTCTATCTTGTCCATCACTGTATCTTGTGCCTTGTAAATGACTAAAAAGTATTTTGGAACAGAAAGAGAAAAAAAGAGAGAGAGGAAGTGGAAAAATAATTATTATTAGTGAATGACATCATGATCTTAATCTTATTCACTGCATCATGGTGATTTCCTCAGGTCTAGCTTCCAATTCACAAATATATATCTTGACAGTGTCCAAATCAGTGCTTAACATATCTACTGAACTTTTAATTTTAGTGACTGTATGTTTTATTTTTGGTAGTTCTTTTTCCAAATCTATTTTTCTTCCATGTTTGCTCTATATTTATTCCTATCCCTTTTTTAAAAGCCACTTTAAACATATATTTTTATGGCTTATTTAAGGATATATATATATATATATATATATATATATATATATATATATATGGTTGTTTTTGCTGATTCTCCTGCATGGTATTTGTTTTCTCACATAATTTATTTTATTTTGTCTTAGCTTATTTCTATTAAAGGTTCATCTTGCATAGTATTTTCCTCCCATGAAACTCCTACATTCCTCAGTATAAAAGTAGTAAATTCCACAGTAGTAAATTTCTTGACTTTAAGTTGCTACATCACAAAGTATAAATTCACACCATGTACCCACATGGTATGTGATAGCATATATATATATTTTGGGGGGGGGGAGGGTGCCTTTTCCCCTCAACCTGAGCTCCTGAAAGAAGGCAAGCTTCCTTCTCACTGTTTCCCAGGGCCATCATGGCCATTGAATGAAATCTCTCCAGACTGTCTTTGGCAGAAAGGGCAGTACTTTGATACTTGGGTTTATATGGTTGGATTAATTTTAGTTCCCCAACCCACATAGGCTAAGGACATACTTCTCTCTACAAAGCAGCAAGGAATTCCTAATTCTTAGCAATTTAGAGATTTTAACTGTGCAAAGCATTTAAAAGCCACTAGCTTACCCTTAATATTTTGCCTTTTGCCTTTTTATTCTTACTATTGTATTTTATGAGCACTTATACATTTCACTTTCTTTCCAATTTAGCTCATTTTGCTGTCTTTACATTTTACCCAACATTTCCATGAGTTTTCCATCCACCTCAGCTCATTTTGCTGCGTTAGAATTCTTTTTAATGAGTTAGGCCCTCTATTTAAATGCTATTCTCCTCATGAGTTTGGTTCTATTACTAGTCCCATTTTAGATATGGAGTGGTAAGGTTTCAAGTGATTATATTGCTTGGCCATCATTATACAGCTAAGATATGTTGGGTCTGGGACTCAAAGATCACATCTAATTAATGTTCAAGCCATGCTCTCAACTATAAGGCCATACAGTTAACGGGACCACTAGAGTCCCTTTCAACTTTAAAATTAATTTTATATTCCTGCATTTCGCATGATATACTTCCCTAAATTGAAATACATGGTCTTATGATGTAAATCATGGTGGGATAGGATATAGAATCAGGCTAATGTTTGCTCAATTTTTATCATCTCAGCTGCAGGTACCTTCCAACTGTTTTGTAGGTTTTTCCTTGATACTTCATGGGAAGGAAAAAAATGCTAAATTAAGAGTCTCACAATGTGAACTGCTATTAAGTTGCCCTCCAAAAGAGTTATTTACATGAGGTTGGAGATAATGAAAATATTTTAATGGTGAGTAATGTATCACACTGCTTCTTCCCTAATGCTTTCACCCTTGGCAACGGATGTCTTTTTAATTTTTCCTTCTACCAAAATCTCCTTTACTGAGCATAAATAGGAAATGCATTTCTATTTTCAATGAAGCATTGAAAAATGTAAGTCCCTGTTGACATTCGATTGATTCTCAAAGAGTCCCATTAAAAATATCATAGAAATTTATACATTCAATCCTTAAGTTACTGAGACTGAAAAGGCATTAATTTTGGTGTCCTCTATAGACTGTACAGATTTATGGCTCCAATCTTAAGAAAATAATAAAATTTTCACAACAGTACTCAATTCTTCTTTGTAAATGGCTGAGAAAGAACTGAACTCCTTTTCCAGACAAGCAATCTGTTAATTACTCATAAAGGTCATAACTGAATCGCACAAGAACTTAATTTTTCTATGTAACAGTGCTCTATGTTCTTCTCAAACCCTATGGTTTCTGAGAACCAGAATTTCCCACTACCTCAAAACACTAGATTGACCTCAAAAACAAGTCTGGAAAAAACAGCCTAAAAAAAAAAAGAAACACGAAAAACCACCAAATGATGTTTGACATTTAAGAATGACCTTTGCGGAGTAAATAAAGTCATTTTCCAAAAAGCCAACATTCAAACTTTCCCAGAAACACATTTGCAAGTGAAAAGATATCGCCCGCTAAAAAAGTTAAAAAAGTAATTACTAGGCATAAACCTTTTAACACACACACACACACACACACACACACACACACACACACACGCACACACACAAACACACCACTAAAATTAGTGAAGAGGAGGCCTCCAGGGGATCACTGGTGAATTTAGAGGAGACTAAAACATTTAATAATTGTACATTTACTTAATTTACTAGGTTTGCTTCCCAGCTTGGGTAATGTCAGATAAAGAGGAAAGAGAACCTAACCTGTGGGAGATCCTTCCATCAGACTGTGTCAGCTACAAATACAGGAGTGGATTATATTTCTGCAGGTGAGGGAAAGAGATGAGGATTTGGATACCTTCGGGGTTCAAAAATTTAAAAAAAAATAGGATAGAAATGTCTGATTCTATCAGTGACTAGGAAATCACAATATGGACTTACTTAGGAGAAGTTTATGACTTTGAGTTGAAGGTGAGAGATTAATTTTTTTGTTGTTGCTGTTTTTTTTGTTTCCACTGATTTTTAGAAATAGTGGAAGAAAGGGGGAGAGACAGAGAAACATTGGTATGAGAGAGACACATCAATTGGTTGCCTCCTGTATGCAGCCCTGCCAGGGATCCAGCCTGCAACGGAAGCATGTGCCCTTCCCCAGAATCGAACCTGGGACCCTTCCTTCTGCAGGCCAGCGCTCTATCCACTGAACAAAACTGGCTAGGGATAGAGTGTAACTTCTTAATAGAAATGCTAGCAGAGGGACTAAGAATGTCAATAAGAGGACACAGGCTTATTGACTTTTTAGTGTAAGCAAGGTAGGGTGAGGGCTGCAAAGCGAATAAAGATTATGTACTGCTTTGGGGGAGGCCCGCATTTGGGGCTGTAGAAGGAAAGCAGAACTTGGAAGTAAGATGAAGAGAAATAGTGAAAGTAGACAAAAAAACTAAGAGAATTTCAAGAGAGTGTTTCACCAGTAAAGTCAAGACAGGCACATTCAATTAACAAAAAGAAATCTCTTGGGATTTTAGAAGGTTCCTAGATTTGGAAATTAGTAATAATGGTGAAACTCAAGGAAAAAAATTCCAAAAATATGTAAGAAGAAATAAATTGATGAGAAACAGAAAAAGCTTAGAATCAGTCATTGATAAGGCCAATGTATGTGGAGACTCTAATGAAACCAATGAAGACATAAAAATATATGTACAAATTAAAGGGCCACCCAGCCGGTGTGCTCTGTGGTTGAGCATTGATCTATAAGCCAGGAGGTCATGGTTCCATTCCCGGTCAGGGCACATGCCCGGGTTGCGGGCTTGATCCCCAGTGTGGGATGTGCAGAAGGCAACTGATCAATGATTCTCTCTCATCATTGATCCTTTTATCTCTCTCTCCCTCTCCCTTCCCCTCTGAAATTAATAAAAATATATTTAAAAAATTAAAAGGCCAACAAATAATTACATAATTTATTGATTTTAATGTTAAAGGTAATACCATATTTGTAAATATTAATATTCCTTTTAAATCATTAATATTCAGAAAAAATAGCAATAGTAATTCATGAAGCACAAGAAATATTTAATTGTCCAATAAACAAAGAAGACAGGAAATGTTGTTAAAAAGGACCAGATGTTGCTAATAAGGACCAGATTTATATACACTGGGGAAGGGTTGACTTTTAAACTTTTACAACAAAGTTATTTCCTGATACAGACAAAATGTTATAGAACTTGAAAAAGATAAAAAGGTACTAAATTTGTTCTATAAAATGAGAGTAACATGCATAGCAAAATATAACAAAAATAATTAAAATGAAAATCATAAACAAAATAATGTATGAAAAAAATCCTAAATAAAATACTAGGTTGAATTTAGTAGTGCATGAGTGGAAAAATTTCTCACAACTAAGTAGGGTCCAGTCACAAGAATAAATAAGTATAAATATTGGGAAACCTCTGATAAAAATATAATTTAAATGGAATTGGAAAACTTTGAAATTCATCAAGTATTCTGAATTATAATTCTTTTAAAACTAGGAATCCTTAATATGGTTAGAAAAAAATAAAAACAGTCTCAAATCAATAGCCATATACTACATAGTAATGAAATTCTAGAGATATCATCATAAGTAAAAAGTACAAAAGTACAAAAGGACGCTCAATAATTATTTAACACTGGCTTAGAAGTAAATCCAACACAATTAGAATCAAAGCATTTATAAAACAAAAAACAATGGAAAAAGAAAAAAGTTGTCTCTGTTTGCAGACAACAGAATCATTTACCTACAAAAACCAATTTTAAAACTGGTAGAATTAATGAGAGCATTATATCTGAATTTCATGAAAATACTCAAGTGAATAACTTTACTATATTAACAATAGTAACTTATAAATAATTTCTTAAAATTACTAAAGCAAAGTGTAAAACAAGCAACAAATTGAACAATAAACATGCAAAAGCTATATGAAGCAAACAAAAAATGTTAGTCGGAATTATAGTGTGTCAGACACTGTGCTTCACAATAAAATCTTATTTACTTCTCACAATTATCCTATTACATATGTATTATGTTCTTTTGAAGATTAGAAAGATAAAAATCCACAGTTAAGTGGCAGAGGAAGAGGAAAAGGGTGAAGGAAAAGAGAAAAGAAAAAGGTAAGAGAAAGTGGTGATTACACAGGCAAATATTCATAGACTAGAGGCCTGCTACATGAAATTCCTGCAGGATGGGGGAGGGGGGGTCCCTCAGCCCAGTCTGCACCCTCTCGCAATCTGGGACCATTGACTCCTAACTTCTCACCTGCCTGCCTGCCTCATCGCCCCTAACCACACACCTGCCTGCCTCATCGCCCCTAACTGCCTCTGCCTGCCTGCCTGATCGCCCCTAACCGTTCTGCATGCCTGCCTGATTGCCCCTAACCACTCACCTGCTTGTCTGATCGCCCCTAACACTCTGCATGCCTGCCTGATGCCCCTAACTGCTTTGCCTGCCTGCCTGATCGCCCCTAACTGCCTCTGCCTCAGTCCCTGCCACGACTTCATCCAGAAGGATGTCCGGAAGGTCATTGGTTGTTTGGGCTAATTAGCATATTAAGCTTTTATTATTATAGATATCATAGATTTGACTGTGGAAGATTTTCTGTACATAATAAAATATGTTCTTTATCAGAATGATCATAAATATAATCTAAGGTTTAACAACAAACCAGGGAAGATATCTGCTACAACCTTACTTGAATAAACAATTCTGACAAAATAATAACAACTAATAAACATGCTCACTCCACTATCAACCCAAATAAGATAAATTACAATAACTATTTTAATCTATTATATTGACAAAAGTTAAAAGACAATACTTTCAAGACCATCATAAAATATGTACTCAAGGAATTCTCTGTCTTTAGAAACTTAGCAATGTTTACTCTCTTGAACGTATTTGATTAAACATGGTAGAGACATGGTCAAACATTTATGAACAAATGTTTATTGCAGAAATAGCTGAAACAGAAAACAATTACAAACTAAGGAACAACTAGTAAATAATAAAACTAATGCAACATTTGAAAACCATTTTTTAAAAAAAATTTAATGGCAAAGGAAAATGTTTTGCTACATGTATAAGCACATTTTTAAAGAGCCCATAGTATATTGATCTCTGTGAGGTTCATGAAAAAAAATTTGTCTTTATAATTCATCTCCTTTTGAAGATTATCCACAATGATTATATATGATTTCTAAAAAAGAGAAAACTTAAGAAATTGATGTCTCTAAGTAAATTCATGTATTTAGGGAGAGTAGGTGGCAAAAACAAACACAGGAACAGTCGTCAAGTTAATATATTCTATAACTGTGGGGACAAAAAGGAGAAAATTGGGACAACAACTAAAAGGAAGACTAGAGTTTAACTATTTGGGAAACTTTTTAACCTAATTTGCAAAACTCATTTACAGTTTGAAGACAAAGAACTGCTGTGAAGCAAGGAGACACAGGGATGCTCACCGCTTCTGCTTAGTGCTGTGGAATGAGGCTGACGATGGAGGTCATGGACCAGCCTGCAGCAGGTAGTCTTCGAAGTGGGACACCTGTAATTGTCTGCTTGGCCAACCAAGCGGAAAGGGAAGCCTGCTACAGTTGTAACTGCTATTGTGATTAAAAAGGATCACAGCATATTTTGCTGAAAAATGGATCTATTTCCAAGTAGCCTTATAGTTTTAGCCCACCGTTAAAGGAAGTATTTTGTTCAATCTTTATGGCAGGAAGTTAAGAGAAATATAGTAAGACAGAATTAACTTGTTAATTATGCTAGAGGTTCAGGAAGAGGTTAGTGCAGGTCATGTCAGCTGGAGAAAGGATAAGAAAAACAATAATGTAAACACAAGGACTAGTTAGGTACCCTAAATGGTTTTTCATCTTGAGGAATAAAGCTGTAATAAACCACAGCATGGTTTTGGACCTACTATTTGGAACTACTAATAAAGATATAACTCTTACATGATGATGCTATACATTGGCTAGATAATATAAACTACAGAAGAAAGCTCCAACAATCTAAACATACATTTTCTTCATTATGACATCATTCAGTCTGAATAGATGTAATAGATTATATACCTTATAGGCAACTGTAAACTGGAGGTGGCTTTGGACTTGCTGGTACATACAAGGAACTGGTGATTTAAAAGATAAGCATTAGGGAACTGTGACTACAGAAAGAGGTTCTTACAATAGGAAGCTACACTGCAAATCCACTATTCATCTCTACAACACTTCCCTGGCTTTGGGAATGTCATGGATATTGCCTTGAAGTCTTAACTAAGTCAAAACACAATGAAACAGTCAAAATACAATGAAACACTGGTCCCATGGTGCCCTGTGTCACTTCCATAAGCACCGTCATTTGCATTACTTTGTTTCTAATATAATATTTGTACTTATAGGAACATTCTCACAGAAACTTTTTTGAATTACTATTTTCAAATAAATATTTTCATGCCTAAACACCATTTTTTTCTTAATGTTAATGACTGAAAGGGTCAAACATGTTTGTGCCTAAAATGAGAGCATTAGGCACATGAACAGACCAGGGGTCACCGCTGGGGTGTGCATTCTTGGAGATCGTGTGTAATGTTGCAATCACTAACCTAGACACCTGATGCTTATGGAGAAGAATGTGATACTCCAATAATGCCCGCTATAATGTCTGCCCCTTCACTTTTGCTCTCTTTTCATTTTCAAATGTTTAGAAGAGCTGATGCCATGTTTGTAAAACATTAGTGTGCCTAAGAAATATCAGATGTACTTTTAAGAAATGTATATCAGGTTCTAATTCAGACCTATTGGATCAGATTCTAGGGTAGAGAGCCCAGGAACATGCATTTTATCACAAGCACCAGGTAATTCCATAGAAGATCTCTACTGTCTAATAATCACCGCTCCTCAAATACAATTTATCCTTCACAAACTGTCCATGAAAGTGTTTGGTCTGGCTTACAACAGGTCTTATAAACATTTCACATAAAATATGTTTCTGACTTCTATTTAAATATCTGAAGATCAATTAAAGCCAGTCTTCTATGGAAAAAACAACAATTATTTAAACTAGTTATACTCTCCAATTTATATGGTCTCTACTAGTTCCTGGATGCCTTTCTTATCAGTTTCACTAGTTTATTTTACCTGTTCGCAACTTTAGACTTTGGAATTTCCCACACCTATATAAAATCTGGTTATTCCATCTCATAACTTAAAGCTAATGTCTTACTTTAGACTGTCACTATGTGCTAAATTCTCTAAGTAAATTCTTTAATTTGATTCAGCAAAAGGTCATTGAAAGTTTACTATAATTTCTCCAAGTTGAATAAGTGAGAGTGCTTTAGCTACTGCACTTAGGGTGTTAGAGGTTGTTACAAGGGCCATCAGTCTTAGAGGCTGTATCATCATTTTTTCAAGTTTCAAATAGCAGTAATTCAATTGCAGGTGTCCTAATTAAGTAAAACTATCTATTTAAAAAATTCTACTAAGATATTGGGTTAGTAGCTCTTTTAGGTTAAATCTTATCTATAGAATATTAAATATACACTAACATAAATAAATGTATTGGACAGGCTATAATTTTTTGAAATTAAAATTTATAATCTTGTTCCATTCATTAAGAAGCATGTGCTCAGAACTTTTCATGGTGGATTTTCATTAAAAAATTGAATAATTTAAGCTATTTCTTGATGTTAAGTAATGAAGCTTAGACATATGTTAATGTGAAATATTATTATTATTATTTTTAAACCTTAAACTATTTAACTGTGGGCTGTCATATCTGTTAGGTACTATGATCCTTTATCCTAGACTGTTACTTTAACAGTTTCTCCTTGCCTTCTAAGATAATTTACGTTTTTTTCACAAAAGATTTCTTTTCTGGGTAGATCACTGTGGCTGCTCTTAGTTAGCTCAAGTCAGAAGTGGAAATTATGGGCAAATTCATTTTTTAATCTGGGTCCCAGTATAAATCATATGCCCTAGATTTCTAAAGAAGTCCCAATTTAAATATTCTGTACCCATAAACTCACCCATATTTATTAGCACATGTGGGTTAATATTGTTTTTATATTCCTATTCAGAGACCTCAGAACCAGAAATATCTTACAACGCGGTATTCCCTACTATTAAACAACTAGAGACCCGGTGCACAAAAATTTGTGCACTGGCGGGGGAGGCGGGGAGGGGGCGTCCCTCAGCCCCACTTGTGCCCTCTCACAGTCTGGGACCCCTCAGGAGATAACCACCTGCTGGCTTAGGCCCGCTCCCCAGGTGGCAGATGGCAGGCCAGATCCAGGGGTTGGGCCGCCGCCCCGGGTCGGGTCACACATGGGACGCCCAGGCGGGGTGGCCGATCGCTGCTGCCCCACCCGGCCACCCTGGGTCGGGTCGCACAGGGACGCCTGCTGCTCCGGGTCGCAGATAGCAGGCCCGGATGGTGGGAGGGAAGGTGGGATGGCGCTGTCCCGCCCCACCGCCCCAGGTCGCAATGGCGCTGTCCCTCCCTGCCTGCAGTATGCAAATTAGCTGCCATCTTTGTTGGCGGTTAATTTGCATATCACACTGATTAGCCAATGGGAGGCGTAGCGAAGGTACAATTACCATGTTTGTCTATTATTAGATAGGATTAAAAAATAAGTCAAAAGCATATAATGTGAGGTCAGAGAGACTTAAAATTACATTATCTAACCCCTTCAATCTATTCTATCACAGAGTTTAAATTGGCAATGCTTATGCCAAGATCATTAGATAGAGCTATTTTCCAGTTTATCATCCAAATACAAGAAGTCTCATATGATTATATTTGGTAAAATGAAATTTTTCCACTCTATAGAAAATAATCTAATTAGTTTTCCAAAGCCTTATCTGAACAAGATGGTAGGCTTTGTCACGGCTTCTTTCAAGATTACCATGCAACCATGAACATTATTCACAATTTTGGTTTTGAATTCTGTACTACTAGTACCATATTTAAGTTTTTATTTAAATTATCTTATTCTGCATATCAATTTAGGGGCATTTATGAATTTTCCTGGTAACATGAAGGGCAGTAGACACCATTCTTTAGTGATTCATAATGAAAAAAAGCAAACAATCTCCAGGCTATTTAAGTCATGACATGCTGTTTCTTGCTTAATGAAAGATATATTAAAATCATTTGACACTACCACATGTTAACAATGATTTTCTAAGCAGAAACACATAACATACACACACACACACACACACACACATTACTATAGATGGTTTGATTTCATTTTCTAAAAAAGTTGCAGGGAACAAAACCTCTTTCTGTCACTACATTTTTTAATGTGATAATAGTCACAGTTTTCCTTGAGTAAAATAATTGAATATGTATAGATACACCTGCCATTTTGAATCAGAGGTAGCAAGATGAATAATGCCTAATTACTTGTAGACTGGTTTCAGAATATAGATAAAAAATCACATGGTACAAGATTGTGGATTCTATATACACCAGGATTGATGTTACTGAAACCCAATACCATGAGTGAAAAGGTTTATAGAGAGTCATCCATACTCTTAGTCATTCTCTAGTATAATAATATATTATAACAATATATGAATTATATAATCATATATGAATTCATATATTAAGAATGTTTATTTTAGCTAAAAAAGAAATTAGCATTAAATATTTATCAACAAGGTGCTATTTCTCTGATTTTAAAATCTTTAAAAATATTTTAACAATCTTAAATTACTTTGAAAAAATTAACCATAGTACTATCAGTCTAACTGAACCCATTGTATTGTATTTTGTGACTTCCTTTCCAAGCTTTGTCCTCACATAGTTGAATAATTATTTCTGATTTTGTCTAAGATTATTTGATAAGAATTTTTCATAATACTATGTAGTGTGCATATTTTGTTTTTAAACTTGTATTTTAATGTATGAATTTATTTCCCTATTGTTTATTTATGTTGTTAGAATTTCATGACAATATCACAACTCATGCTAAAAGGAATCATTTGTTTTAATTTTTATTGTAATAAGAACATTTCAAATGATACCTGTCCTTTTAATACATTTTTATTTACTTAGTATGGCAAAAAGTGTCTAAGATTGCTCCCACTGACTTCCACTTCTGGCATTCACACCCTGTGTAGCTGGAATGGCTGTTGGGTGTGGCTAGAGAGTCAAGATATTTACTGATTGTCAGATACAAAAATTAGTTTTTTGCTTCTTATGTTTGTTTTTTAAAATTATAGGCTCTGATCCCACAAATCATGTATTAGAAATCATTTTTCTTGCAAGAGTGTTAGAGGTGACAGCTCAACCAAGGTGCCTAGACTAGCAGAGAGGCATATTTATATTTGATGATGAGATTGGATCAGGTGCCTTGGCCCTGGCTGGTGTCACATAGCGGTTAGAGTGCTGGCCTGTGCACTGCAGGGTTACAGGTTCGATTCCCAGGTCAAGGGCACATACATGGGTTGCTGGTTGACCCCAGGCTTGTCAGGGCACTTAACCAAAAAAAAAAAAAAAAAAAAAAAAGATTGGATCAGGTGATGATACTGAATATTCCTTCTATTAAAAATTCTTAGTGAAATTTCAGATGCTCGATCCCCATATCCATGCTCATTCCCCCTGATTCTGCCCTTTGCCTACACACTTTCTGCTTCCCCAGCAAGAAACAGGTTTGTGTCCGTTAATGTTACACACCTGTGAATTTTACCTTTGCAAGTATGATTAATTAAAACAGGCAGGTAAAAGTTCAGTTAAAAAAAAAACTTTCTTGACTAAAGCAAAACTATACTCAGCATTTTTTGTTTGCTCCATAACTTTAATATCATCAATATTTTTTTCAATTAGTTATTTCCCCCTTTCTCTAAAAGCTGAGAAAAATCAGACTGAAAGGAAAAAAGAAATGTTTGCTACCCTTCATGACAATTTCTGACCATGACACCAAGATAATTTGGATTTTCCATCTGGTCTTCACTCTATATAGTATTTATTGGAGCATAGAAGACATTCAGAAGGTATTATAAATTTTCAATTTCTTTTACATATTTTTTTCTAAACTCATGTGATTATTGGCTGTAAGGTCAACAAGCTGTAAGAGAAGTATAGCTTTCAAGCATTACTTGTACCTGAATCCCTTTCCTTCTTCTGTTTATTATTGTTTATGTTCCTTTTAAGAGAAGCTTCTAGTTCCAGTAACCTTTCAGTCCACTGAAAGGCCATGCTAACATTGTTTTTGGCTCTTGTCCTTATATCAGAACTTTATGTTCCTCATAGGAAATTGTTGCCCATACAAAGATACACCACTTCTAGTTGTTTTGTCTTTCACCTCCAGTTCCATAATTTCTTTTCATAACAAATAATTGTATGTTTTCTTTATAAAAACTAGTACTTTAAAGTTTTCGTCTGCTAGTGCAGACCAGTTAGCTAATAACATAAATTGTTTCTCTAAGAATATATGCATTCAGCAGAAAAATGACATCATTGAAATTCCCATGTTCCCAACTCTAGGCACTAGATTTCATTTGTCTGCTTTGGGTCTTGATATTTTGTATTTTTAACGAGCTGTTTGGTGACTAGTCATCAGAAAACACTAGGAAGCATAATGTGGAATACATTAATCCTTACCAATAGGGAGTTTTAAGAGAGCAAGACTTTATATACTCATATTTAAAGATATGAAGTATTTTAATGCATGAGAAGTTTAGTGTATTCCCTTAATAGAAGCACATGACAAGTGCTGTACTTTTCCCATCTTGCAGGACCCACACAGAACTGTGGGGTGGGGCACAGACAGATCTGCTCAATTCTACCCTCTTGGTGAAGTCAATTCTACCCCCAGACCCAGAAAGAAGTCCTTCCTCTGAAGCATCACAAACATTTGCAAAATCCTGGACACTAAATACACATTCCACATTACTTGTAAAAATAAAACAAAGGAAAAGGCAAGTGCAAAAGACATATTTTAACTCAGTATGACTTGCTTCAAATCCTTCAGAAGGAAGTGTCTGCACAAAATTGAATTTAGAAAAAATTCATCTCAGCAGATTTAGCAGCCTGTGAAGCCAAGGGACTATTTTCTGAACTAGAGAACAAGTAGAGTCTGGATTAGGATTATTATGCTAATGAATATTTGTTTCAGAAGAAAATGCCTTCTAAATTTTTTCCTGTGTTTAATACGACAGCAATTATTTTTTCTTTAACACTCTTTACCTATGAGATCTTAAATTTTATTGAACTTATTGGGGTGACATTGGTTAATAAAATTATATATGCTCGAGATATTTGTACAATTATATAATACTAGTGGCCCGGTGCATGAAATTCCTGCACATTAAAAGGGGATTAATTAGAGGAAATATTTTAATATGATATTTGCCCTTTCTCTATAATAGAAGTGTCAGAGATGAAAGAAAATTAGTAAAATGTATATGAAAATCTTCCTCCTGTCAGAGTCTGGGGCATGCTGTGGGACCCGGAGTCAAGTCCCTGCCCACCTGCATGCACCTCGAAATCGCACAAGACCCAGACTCGGCCAGCCCCACCCCTATTGGGCGAGATCCAGACCTGGCTGGCCCCACCCCCATCAAGCTCTGCCGGGCAGGGGACACAGCCTCAGGTCTCCCATCAAGCCCCACCGGGTGGGGGGCGCAGCCTCAGGTCCCCTGCCCTGGCCTGGTGCCATGCAGCCTCAGGTCCCTGCTGATTGCTCATTACGGGAACCCCGCCTCTGTTGTGGGTGTAGCCATCTTGTGTTACGGGAACCCTGCCTCCACCTGGGTGCAGCCATCTTGTGATGGCATGATGGAGTGAGGGTGAATTTGCATATTACCTCTTTATTATATAGGATATCATCGTTATATTGCATTGTGTGTTCACCATCCCAAACCCAGTCTCCTTTCATCATCATTTAATTTTGGCACCATGTTGTGTGTGAGTTTTTCCAAAGTAATGCTTTCAATAACTTAAAACATGCAGATTACCAAATGACAAATGGAATTTTGTCTGATTATATTCCCTGTACGCTGAAAAAAAAAGTTAATTCACATAGCAAATGGATTAATAGTTATTTGAAGTAACAAATTAAACTTGTATCTTAACTCTTATATCTGAAGTGAAAAGTATATGCCAAAATTACAGGGGCTCACCACATGTTCCTTAGACTCATTTAAATTTTTGAGATCAGGATGAGTTAGTGTTTTGATGGAGCTATCTAAGTAATTACTTCATCTGCATTTCACAGGCCATTAGTGCATTTTCCCCCCATACTAACCAACCCATCTGTGTATACAACATGAGTTCACAAGGTAATTATCTACTTTCTAAAATTCTCCTTTAGGCAAGGGAGACAGATGAAGGAAACACACAAGCTTTTGAGGACTCATGCTATAATTTTCACCACTTGAGTCATCTTCCTTTTAAATTTTGAAATTCTCTTCCTAAGTAGGCTTAGTCTAGCAAGAAATTCATGTTATAAACTGTGTAACTCACATAGTACAGGAATTACTCCCTAGAATAGACACTGAAAATTCAACAGTTATATTAGAAAAACCTTACATAGCTCAAACAGTGTGTCTCCTTTTTATGCCCCAAGTTTTCATGCAGAATGCTAAAACAAAGACCCACTTTGCTTTCTTTAGCTAATGGGGGACATTAGCTAGAAAGTACAGTATTCCTACATGGGTAGGTTTTATGATTATCTAATTTAATAGGAATTGCCTGCTAAATAATAGGTCATGGAGTGACTATGGTTAATTCAATGGAACTATGCAAGAATTAGGAAAAAACTTCATTAAAAATTTATTTTATAGTATTATTCATAAGATTATAATATGGGGAGAATTTTAGCTGTACTATATTTTACATTAGAAGCTTAATTTGTATATTATTAAAATATTATTTAAAAATAAATCACATATATTATCTATACTTATATTATCTAAGAAATTTTAAGCTTTTCAAACTGACTTTTGTAATCACCCATTAGGATATGGGACTGTTTCAAATGAAGGAAGATATATAAGTATGAGAATAAAGTTAATTTTAGAATTAGAATCTGTTTCTAAATTCCAACTTTATTTCCCTTGGAATTTATATAAAGACTATGAATTGGTATAAAAAGTTAAATACATGAGATTTAATTCTTAACTTATTTTTTAAAATAAACAACATTCATTTAACTCATATTTTGGACATAAAATCACTTTATACTAGTGTATTAAGTTATATGGTTTTCTTTTTCTTTTCTTTCCACATTCCTTCCCATTCCTTTTTTTTTATTTCTTAAAGAGAGAGAGTGGTGGGGAGAGAGAAGGGGGAGAGAGACAGAGAAACATTAATGTGAGAGAGACACATCGATTGGCTGCCTCCCAAACACACTCCGAATGGGCCAAGGATTGAGCATGCAACCGAGTGCCCTTGACCAGAAATCGAACCCGAGACCCTTCAGTGCATGGGCTGATGCTCCAAACACTGAGCCAGTTGGGGGCGACCAGGCCAGCAAGGGGGTAGTTGGGGGCTACCAGGCTGGCAGGGGGGCAGTAAGGAGTGAGCAGGATGGTGGGGGGGCAGTTGGAGGCAACCAAGCTGGTGGGGGGGTGGTTAGGGGTGACCAGTCCACCAGGGGGTCAGTGGGGGCAACCAGGCTGGCAGGGGGGCATTTGGGGGTGACCAGGCCAGCAGGGGGGGCAATAGGGGCGACCAGGCTGTTAGGGAGGCAGTTAGGGGCAATCAGGCAGGTAGGCAGAGGTGGTTAGGGGTGATCAGGCTGCCGGGGGCGGGGGCTGTTAGGGGTGATCAGGCAGGCAGGCAGATGAACAGTTATGAGTCAGTAGTCCCAGATTGTGAGAGGGATGTCTGACTGTCAGTTTAGGCCTGATCCCCAGTATCGGGTCTAAACCAGCAGTCAGACATCCCCTGAGGGGTCCCGGACTAGAGGGGCTGCAAGCTGGGCTGAGGGGACCCCCCCTCCTGTGCACAAATTTCGTGCACTGGGCCTCTAGTGAAAAATAAAAGACACACGTAATCCCTGCCTTCAAGGAATTCTAGTCCAGTAAGGGAGGCTGAAGGAAATAAATGAGTACAGATTATAATCAGTGGTATGAAGAAAGTTAATTGTGTTGCGTAGGATAATAATAATAATAGGGCAATCTGGCTGATTTGGAAAAAGGAGCTCAAGGAAGACCTCTCTGAGGAATGACACGTAGAGACCTGAAAGACTTTTAAAAAGTAGGCATGTAAAGAACAGGAAGAAATAGAAGGATGCATTAGAGAAACAAAGACCAAGGACTTGACCTGGGAACAGGATCAGCCTGTTGAAGGAACTTGGCTGATGTGGCTGAAGCTTTGGTTGAGAGTGAATTCTTTTAGCCAAGATTCAGTAGTTTGAATACTATTCTCAGGCACGGAAGAGCCACTGGAGAATTTTAAGCAGGGGAAGGACAGGTTGCAATTTATATTTTAGGGATGTCACTTGGTAGTGAGATCAGAGTGTTTTAAAAGTCTCTGTAATGCTTTATATCAAGTCAGTAGCCACCAGCCACATGTGACTATTCGAACATAAACTGCTGATTAAAATTAAGCAAGATTTAAAATTCAGTTCCTCAAATCCCATGTGACTGCTGACCACAATACTGGCCAGCACAAAGACAGAACGTTTCCATGGGTGCAGGGATGCTCTCCCAGGCAGTGCTGCTCTGGAACAGTGGCTTGTCCATGCCTTCCTCCTCTCCATTCTTCAGCTCCTGCACCTTCCAGTAGGCTGTGTGATGGCTCTTGGCTTCCTCATTCTCATTCCTCCTGTTCTTGGCTCTTCCACTTCTATGCCTTCCTTCACCATCAGCACTTCCCCTTCCCTTTTCTCTCCCTCTGTTCCAGACACAGCTTTCCAGTCAACTTCACAAACCTGTTTTGATGGCAACTTAAATTCAAGGTGCCCATAAATGCATTGTTTTTCTTCATGACCATTTACTTATCCTGACCCCTCTATTTTTTTATTAATGACACTGGTAATGTCTTAGTCACCAGCTGTAAGTGATGTGCACTCCTTTCCCACTCAGGCAGACATGCAATCGTTGCTTAATCATAGGTAATCTACCTTCATACTGTCTCTTACCTACTTTTATTTCAAATATTGCCAAATTAATTTTTGCCTAGATCAGTGGTTCTCAACCTTCTGGCCCTTTAAATACAGTTCCTCATGTTGTGACCCAACCATAAAATTATTTTCGTTGCTACTTCATAACTGTAATGTTGCTACTGTTATGAATCGTAATGTAAATATCTGATATGCAGGATGGTCTTAGGCAACCCCTGTGAAAGGGTCGTTCAACCGCCAAAGGGGTCGTGACCCACAGGTTGAGACCACTGGCCTAGATTTTTGTTATAATTTCCCTGATAAATCCATTCCCAATCAGCATTGGTAGATTAATCTCCCTAGAGTAAAGGTTCAAGCAAGGGAAAGATACATACTGTTTTCCCAGGCTATAAAAATAATGTCAGATTTCCACTTTTTCTGTAACCTACTCTTTTTCATAGCTTGTTTGTTATTCCAAAACCTGCCCCATGAATTGCACCCTCAAACTTTGCTTATGCCATTCCTTTCCATCTGCATGACATCTCCTCTCCACTTTATGGATTTTTATGGACTTTTATTTAAGACCCATCATAAATGCTATTTGCTCTTTTAAGCCATTCTTTAAATTCAAAACTTAGTATTTTCTTTAATTCCCAGTACAATTTTTAATGTCTTTTATTTCTTGAGTTTACAATTTTTAACTTGTATTATAGTTTATTAATGTTTTGTACCTTGTAATCTCTACAAACAAGAATAGTGTATACATATTAATATCAAAGGCAGTGTCAATCATATTTATCAAATTAAATTAAGTAATGCAAATATCCTCAAATTTATTACAGATTTTATTGCAGCTGTAAAGATATATTCTGCTTTGATTTATGTAGGTATCAGAATAAGTCTAATGTCTTTTTAAAATTTAGCAAGTATGGTATAACAATTTCCTTTTAAAAAGTTTGCAGGTGAGAACTGACGTCTTCAGTCACTTGGGGTTACTCAGATGGCGTGTTCTTACCTGTGAAAAGAAGCATAAAATTTTCTGTTTTGTCAGGGCAAAGCATTTGCTAAGGATAAATTGAACATCATATGTGAAATTCTCAGGTGACTGTACTTACCGATAAGTCAACCTCTGCCAAGATTTCAATTTTCAAATTCTTTAGCCCAAGATGAAGGCCTGAGAATGCAAAAGTCACGATTTGCTCTTGGATACACAGCATGGTTTTCTTGATGGGTGGCATACAGAACAAAAAACAGATAGGCTGACACTTTTAAGTGCCTTATTGTTTCCTTAGGACTTTATTGGAAGAAGAGATTTCCAGAAGAAAATACTTTCATTATTTACATCATAAAATGTACAGAACATACCAATAAAGTTTCATTTGGAGAAATCACTTGAACTATTTTAAATTCATAACTGGTTGATGGCCATGTATAGATCTTTACACTGGTACTTGCTATTTATATCTATATATAAATTTAATACTATGTATATATAATTATATATCTATAATATATATGTAGATACAAAATTATATGTAAATTGTACTTCATAATTTTGGGTTAATCTGCAAACGCTAATGACAAGTTCCATGCTCCATGACATGGTCATTGCTACTCATTTAGATGTCAGTAACAGTTATTTGGTATCAGTATGGAACAACAAACAGCACATATTCTAAAATATAGACATCACATACAACTGGTTACATTAGGTGCCACCGAATATGCTCATGGTCTCGGGTTGATTAGCCATTAATAAAAATTTGGGAGCCAAATGTGAATACAACTTTTGGATGAGTTATTGTTCTAAGATGCTATTTTGTTGTTTGTTGTTGTTGTTGTTGTTACAACTTAAATATGGAAATCAAGATGCTGAGCTGAAATTAAGTCTCAATTTCAACGTTTGGATAAGCAGAACAATGTTAATTTATTTAGACTATACAGGTCATACATTAGTCACACCACTAAAATATTTTTGAAATCTATACACTAAAAATAATACTTTTATCCCACTATCTTAACTTTTCTAATTGACCCCACTTTCCTTTCTTCCTGACATCTACCTCCATTAGCCTTTAACATGGGGTCATTTCTAACATAAAAAAAAAATCAGTGTGTCTCAATGCAAATACCTTAATGAACATAATTTCTATGTTTGCTACTTTCTATCTATTTTGGCCAATTAATCAATTTGATATTACCTGTGAAACATTAAATCAATAAGAAAATGAGGAAGTAATATAGATTCCAAATAATCCTTGAACATGTTAAGAACCAAGCACACCCCTATCTTAGGGCTCGCCTCCCCATTTGCTCTTGTCTCAGCCTTAAAAGCTCCACACACCAAATATTTGCAGAGTTCTCCTAAGACCATGCTTCAGTGTCATTTCCAAAAGTGATAATTACCAACCATCTATACAATATTTCTCTTTATGTACTTATTGTGCTTTATTTTTCTTCACTGCATTTATCATCATCCTTCCTTATATTTTACTAGAGGCCCAGTGCATGAAATTCTTGCACTGGGGGAGAGGGTCCCTCAGCCCAGCCTGCACCCTCTTGTGGGGAACAGGCCTAAGCTGGCAGTAGGACATCCCTCTCACGGTCCTGCCATCGCTGCTGTGCTTGCCAGCCATGAGCCTGGCTTCTGGCTGAGCAGTGCTCCCCCTATGGGAATGCACTGACCACGTAGGGGGCAGCTCCTGCATTGAGTGTCTGCCCCTTGGTGGTCAGCGTGCATCATAGTGATGGTCATTCTGGTCGTTCCACCATAACGGTTGCTTAGGCTTTTATTATATAGACTAGAGGCCCGGTACACAAAATACGTGCACTTTGGGGGGGAGTCCCTCAGCCCCTCCTGTGCCCTTTTGCAGACTGGAAGCCCTCAGGGAGCAGGCCTAAGCCATCAGACATCCTTAGCACTGCTGCGGAGGCAGGAGAGGCTCCCGCCACCACCGCTGCACTCGCCAGTCATGAGCCCAGCTTCTGGCTGAGAGGCACTCCCCCTATGGAGTGCACTGACCACCAGGGGGCAGCTCCAGCATTGAGTGTCTGCCCCCTGGTGGTCATTGTACATCACAGTGACCAGTCATTCAGCCATTCAGTCAATTTGCATATTAGCCTTTTATTATATAGGATAACTACTTATTGTTTTTTTGACACCAGCCTCCCAATTACAATGTAAATGGAGGGCAAGAGCTTTATTCTTGTCATGTATTAAACACCCAAAATGTGTGTCCAACAACCTGACAAATAAACATAAATTGAATAAATAATAAGACCAAAACAATTCATCCTATTGGACAATTCAAGTGTCCATGGTCATCTGCATAGACACTCCTGATATCTACCTCTCCATAATCATATAGAAAACTTATGATCATGAATGAATTCAACTGTTAATTATGGAATAAATCATATAAGACCATTATCATTTCTTCTTATTAATACATGAAAAAGTTATTAAACTGTTAATAAATCACTTTGTCATTGATATCTTGTAAAAACTTGAGAAGTGGGTTGTATATGTGTTGCAGAAGTATTTTCTTTTTACCCTCTCATGTCTCCTCTGTTGCTAATTGATCAGTGAACACCAACGTAATCTTATCTCCCCATCAATCTCAAATTGTTCCCCTATACCCACATTTCCATCTACCTGTCTGATTATGAGAAGGATACATTTTCTTACTCTTTAACCCCTGTACGCCATTAGCGTCTGTAGTTGCAAGCAGTGGATCTTCTCCACATGCCACGCACGTCTATTAAAAAAAAATGTTTTCCCTATGTGGCAGTCCTGACCTGTTAAAATCATTTTTTGTGAGAATTTTCAGCCGAAAATACTCAAGAATACCCGAATTGTGAGTAATATATTTATTTTTATAATATTCATTGCAAACTGATTTTTTAAATTAAATTCAAATTATCATGCCGTGTGGGGATGGTTTCCATTCTGGACACGTGTTAAGTAACTAAGATTTTGTCAGGAACTAAAAGGTGTCGTTTTGGCATGCAGTAAGCATGGCACTAGGAAAGGAGTGTCAATATGAGAAGAATAAAAACTCAGTTCCTTTCACCTATCAAGTGTGTGAATGGGTATTTTTATTTTTGTATTATTCATGTTAACTTTGAATTTTTCCAAATTATGCTGCCTGCTCAGACATTAGTACAAATAAAGTTCCCTTTAGGAGAAGTGTAGGGCTACCACTTAACTTTTTTGGTTTTTACAATAAATATCTCTTTTGATATATCATAGGTATTTTTTATGAAGATTATCCCCATAAAAGGATAGCAAAATAAATTATACAAGATAATGTTGAGAAATCTCATCACTTACTAATTTTAATTAAAACAGGAAATAAACAGTTTAGTGAAATTTGCACTGTTAATGTTAAACACCAGGTATTTAGTATCTGTATTTTTTTGCTATGACACAGAAATTGTTTTGCTTAACATAAGAATAGATAAAACAAATTATTTATTTTAATAATCATTTAAAACTACTTGGGTTGGTTGATGATCATGAAATATATTTAAGGAATTGGTTTGAGGCCTTGGCTGGGTTGCTGAGTTGGTTAGAGCATCATCCCGATACTCCAAGGTTGCAGGTTCAATTCCTGGTCAGGGCATACACAAGAGTCAACCAATGAGTGCATAAATAAGTGGAACCCAAACAATGTTTCCCTTTCTCTCTCTCTCTCTCTCTCTCTCTCTCTCTCTCTCTCTCTCTCTCTCTCTCATTAAGAAATTAAACAAAATGGAATTGGTTTGAACACTTGAGGGAAATGGGCAAAGAATATGCAAAGGAAGTTCAAAATGGAAAAATACAAATGACCAATAAGCAGTAACATATAATGTTCACTTATAAGTAACTGGCAAAATAAAAATGAAAACCCTATGATATATGTTCTAGATAACAGACTGCTCATTTTTTTATTGTTGAAAGAGTGAGGAAATGGCTACTTATATATTCTCTTGGGGATAAAAACTGACTTCTATAAGGCAGTTTGAAAATATGTTTGACAAGATTTAAAATTGTACAGCTTTGACCAATGTTGTTTTTAGAAATTTACTCTAAAAAAATAATGACAAGTGTGTGAACATATATATTCACATGCATATATTGCATGTATTTGTGTGTATTATTAAAACAGTGTTGCAATAAAATACTTCTATGCATTTGTATGTGTGAGTATGAATATATTTTTATAACAACAGTATTTATAGTATAAAATACTGAGAACCATCTAAACATAAAGAACTAGAAGTTTTCTAAAGTAAAATTTCATAGAGGTTATAGGGGTGAAACTGTACAATTATTCATTGAAAAGAAATTCACAACTAATTACGAGTTGAGAAAAACAGGTCATACAGCAGTATATTGAGAATGACCACATTTTCAGTACATAAACTATAATCATATTTCTGGGAAAAAATTTATATTTTATGCATATGCAGAGGCAATAAGCTGAGGGAATGATGCTAACCTATTATTAGTTACCTTTGGATGATATGATTATGACTGATTTTAATTCTAATTTTTTCCAGTTTTTTTTAGTCTGAGTTAATTTTGTTAAAATATTTATTTTAAAAAGCACTTTGAAATACTGCCTAAAAATAAACAAGATATTTTGGTTGTAGACAGTTTATTAAACGATAACCGATTGTTTGGAAACAAACTGTGGTGAGGTCTAACTATGATTTTAGAAAGCTATTATTGGATAAAGAGTAATAGAGTATACATGTGAGACAGTTCATATTTCTGACAAGTGTTCCAGTTTTACTTTCTGGTTATAGAAAAGTTATAGCATTATAAATAGTGATCGATGCCCCAGATACGTCCTTTAGAAGAGCGCCTCATGGGGAGTTACATTAAAGATGTACACAGTCGGTAATGAATATTGCACTTCAGGTTCTGAAAAACATTAGGGAGAGATAAGTAAATAATGTCAAAACAGGTTGTTGCCAGGATGCAAGTCTAAAAGACCCGTATTTGAGGACAGTGAGGGTATCGGTGCACTCACTTACTGTCAGAACAAGGGAGTGAAAATGTAGGCTAAAAATAGAGAGCATTTCTAGTTGATGTGTATGCTATATGTCCTATTGGAAAATATGGTTGTTATTAATTTACTGAATTATAGTTCATCAAACATTCCAATTTGTTAAATAATCACATAAACCATCCCCCAAATTTATGAGGTACATATTTCTGTTTTCTCAGGTTCCTCACTTTTCCTTGAGTTCTATATTCAAACAATTACCTGGTCCTGTCTTTTCTTTTCCTCTCCCCTCCATCGTCCCCCTCCCCCCACTTACATTTGACCTCAAAAGCACTCCTTTTCCATTTTCATAGCCATACTATAGCCCTTGGCTGACTCAGGCCAGGATTCTTACTGTCGGCTCCAGGTATGAGGATCATTACTTCTTTCCAATCCCTTTGATAGGGCTCTCTCACCAGATACTTTTGACATGTCAATTTGACTCTAGCATTTTCCCTTTACACAGCCTACAGTGGGTCTCGATGACCTAACAAATGAAGTACAAATTCTGATGGCAGGCATTCCACATTCTTGGCAATCAAATCATCCATCTTCTGATGATTTCATCAAACTGAAGTCACCCCAAAACATCTTCCAAGTTTCTATTCTATAGTTTCCACTACTGTGTTAGTCCTGAGATGCCATAAATCCTTTTTTCAGACCATTCAAATTCTCCCAGTTTTTCAAGATTCCAAAAACAATTCCCTGACCACTACAGGCCTCTGATAAATCACTGCCTGCTCAATTGATTAAGCAATAATACATGGCTTGCTTATCACAGTTCTGTTATTGTTCTGAACTATAATTGAAATATTTATTAAATTTTGAAATGTTCATGCCTTTTCTATCCAACTGGATTACAAACCCTCTGAGACTAAGCACTGTGCTTGATATCTGTGGTCTTCAAATTGAGGGATGAGTACTCCTAAGGAAACCTTCTAAGAACAATTTTCTGATGCTCAAATTCCATGTGTACTCTTGACTAAAATTGTCTCCTTGATAGCCCAGCCTTTTTAAATAGGCAAATATTTACCATACAAATGGGAAAAAGCCAAACTTCTCATCCATTCAGAACTTTATATTTTGTTACAAACATTCCTTCCACATTTCACTCTTTTGCCTCTCTTCTCTCTCTCTCTCTCTCTCTCTCTCTCTCTCTCTCTCTCTCTCTCTCTCTCTCCCCCTCTCCCTTGTTTCTCCAACCTCATCTCAGACCACAGCTGGGTCCCTGGGCAATTTCACACGTGTCCCTCCTCATTTGGCTACTGCTTTCTCATGCTTCATGTTTCAGTTTAAGTTCTTACCTCTTACTCCCTCAGGGAGACAAGCCCCGATTCTCAATCTAATTTAGCTTCAATTATCCTCTTCGTGTCTCCCCTGACACCTCCATGACACCTTTGCAGCACTTACTACAATTCCTATAATGTTGATCTCCTCCTAGACCTGAGCCCCACACCATAGGAACTGTGTCTGTTTCGCCCACTGCTCTATCCATTGGCCTGGCAAGGGGCCTGGCATGACAGAAGTGTTCAGAAAGTACCTGCTGACTAAGTGAAAGAGTATAGAAAATCTATATTGCCTCCAAAAATTAAATCTATTTTAGACTCAGATGGACCTTAGAGATTTTGAAAACCAAAGCAGTAAATTCCTTTTAGAGACAGAATTGGTCTTGGTACCCACACTGAGTGAGGAACAAAGCAGGGACTGAAACCAATCACTATGAGTCCCCTGTCAAATTCTCTTAATTCTGCCACTCCTACTCATAATATATCATTAAATATCTATTGACAGAATAGCAATCTAGGGAGTATGCTTAACTTCTTTTTTGAATTCAAGCCTCATTCATTCTAATTACAATTAAACTAGAGGCCCAATGCATGAAGATTCATGCAAGAATGGGCCTTCCTTCCCCTGGCTGCTGGCACCGCCTTCACTCATGCCCGGAGATGCCTTTTTGCCTTCATTCTGGCCCGAAGACGCCTTTCTGCCTTCCCACACTGCCCAGAGGCCCAGAGCAGCTGGGGATGTGTGGAACACCCCCCCCCCACTCGGTGCCTGTGTATGCAAATTAACCCATCTTTGTTGGGTTAATTTGCATACTCACTCCTGATTGGCTGGTGGGCATCATGGAGGTATGGTCAATTTGCATCTTTCTCTTTTATTATTGTAGATAATTGAGATGTCTATAGTTTTAAAGCTATCTTGTCTCAGGTTTTCCATCTATATAATATGATAGCTTGTCAGAAAAGCGGCTTATTAAGTGTATCAAAAGAACAGATTATAAAAATCTCTTATTTATTCTTAACTTTAGTATATTGAGAAGGAGAGGCTTGATCTTTCTTTTAATAACTTACCTAAAAGGATTATAAAAATTATAACATGGTCAATTAAGAATGAGGGATAAAGAAATACTTAAGAAAATTAATTCCTCCTCTGTGCCTTTCTATCTGAGCAGTGCCAGAGCATGCCTAAGAAAGACTGTTTGTCTCCATGAACATTTCCTTGCTCTGCAGACTGGTCCCTCACATCTGATTTACAAATCTGTAATAGAAATGTCCATTCATGGGACTGGGTGCATACTGAATTGGTCTTCAAGGAAAATAAACATTCGGGGCTTCTTTAGTATCACAGTATTTAAAAATAACCCTTCCTTTTTTTCGGTGTTTAGGTTGTATAAACTTGTTTCATAGTAAAGAAGGGAAGAGGAGGAAATCTACATTAGTACAGATAATGCCTGAAATAATTTGTATAAACTACCATAGTTGAGGTTTCCTATGTCACAGTATAAGGGGGAGTCTATGGGCCACTGAAAAGAAAGAGGGTGAGCCCATCCACAGAGTAAACTTTAATTTAGAGAATTATACTGGGTATTATCACAGAATAGAATGAGATGATGCAATGAAAAGGAAGCATATAATTCTTTCAAGGTCTTCCTTTGAAATAATAACTTTTTAAAAATCATGCCAAAGCATTATCATTCCACTGTATGGTTAAGACAATATAATGAAAATCTGTAGCTCTTTGGATAGAAGAATAATACTACATTTACATGGAAAATTCGCAACAGGAAATGAGGACTTCAGTTCTCCAGTTTTTAAATGTGAAACATAAAAATATAATAACTATTATTTGTATGCAAACTACATTCATTACCAATATTGAATCATTAGTTCAAACGATTTTTTTGAAATACGGCGGACTCTACAATCTAAATATATTTTTTCCTGGTGGTAATAGAGCAATTACTGATAATATCCATAATTTTCTGTGGAAATAAGATCCATATTATGCCCCAGGTTTAGAAAAAGCATTAGGGAATTATTTATGAAATGAATGAGAATGTAACATTTATAAGACAAAGTCAAATAACCTTTAAGCAAACACGAAAGATTGCTAATGGATTCAGTTTATCCACACCTAGGAGGATACGATAATGAACAAAAAAGGATCATGGACTTTACACAAGCAATTAAAATGGATTATTAAAATCACAGACTGTGTACACAAAATCTGGGTGTAACTTGCCTAACAATAAAAACTATAATCATGATAACACTAAAATATACATCAAATATTTTACTTAATCCACAATAGAACAGATGCATAGGGTAATTTCTACTCTTTTAAACTGAAACACAACCATATTTTATTCATTTATCAAAATAGCTTATTCAATGTAGTTATTAAAAGACAGCAGCGACCTTCCAAAACACTAATCAAAATGTTCCACAATGAACTCTAATCTCCAAGGTATCTGCCCTCTGATATCCGAGACTAAATCCCCATAACCATTTCTTCATGACTGACTCTTTTTGGCTGCTGTAATGTTGCCTTACAATAATAACATTTGTGTTATGACATCCCCACATGCCTACACATACTACATGGAGAGCTACATGAAGAGAAGGAATGTGTCTTAGTCATCTTTGCATTACACAGAATCGTGCCCCACACACCTGTGTTCACTCTGGAAATATATACTGAACTGAACATATACCAAACACCTACTATGTGTCAGCATTATGGTAGGCTAAACAAAGCAAACTTCATCCTTGCCCTCATAGAGCTAAATGCTTAACAGCAAGTGATAAAGCAATTGCAATAATATGTGCTAGGTGCTCTGATCCATGAAAAGAGGCTACAATGCAATATTGGGGGGTGCATAATTAGGCAGTCAGAGAAGCCTTCTGAAAGGAAGACATTATTGCCTGGCCTGTGTGACTCAGTGGTTAAACATCAACTTATGAACCAGGAGGTCACGGTTTGATTCCTAGTCAGGGTACATGCCTGGGTTGTGGGCTCAATTCCCAGTGTGGGCCGTGTAGGAGGCAGCCGATCAATGATTCCCTCTCATCATGATGTTTCTCTCTCTCTCCCTTTCCCTTCCTCTCTGAAGTAAATAAAAACATATAAAAAATAAAGGAAGACATTATTTTTAAAAGGAGCCCTGATGAATGAGAAGGAATTAAGTAGAGAAAGGTGGAGTGCTTAAAAAGAAAATACTATGCTGTGATGGTGGAACTAAAAGAAACGTAAATGAATAGAATTATGAGCAGGGAGAGGGAAGATCTCAGATGGGGCTGGAAGCATGGGCCCGGATGAATTCATAAAGAGCCTTGTAGCAAACTGATAAACCTGTCCTTAGGACAAAGGGCAGAGATTGAAGACTGAAAAGTAGAAGAGGGACATAATAAATAGGTTGGCTGTTAAGAGAGATCACCCAGTAACAGAGAAAAGATGACAAGGAGGAAAGATTTGTGTTTTATCAACCAGAAAATTCTGAATTTCATACAAAACATGTAATAAAATCAAAACAGCCCTAACCGGTTTGGCTCAGTGGATAGAGCGTCGGCCTGTGGACTGAAGGGTCCCAGGTTCGATTCCAGTCAAGGGCATGTACCTTGGTTGCGGGCACATCCCCAGTAGAAGGTGTGCAGGAGGCAGCTTATCAATGTTTCTCTCTCATTGATGTTTCTATCTCTTTGTCTCTCTCCCTTCCTCTCTGTAAAAAAATCAATAAAATATATTTTTAAAAAAATCAACACATATTTTCAAATTGCTTTTAAATGATTTTAGGAAGAACAGTAGTTTAAAAACTGGTGCTGTAGCAGTGTTAGTCTACTTGCCCCAGATCCATTTGCCACACCATGGAGTGCCATCCTATTAGCTCTCCTGGTGCCTGGCACTTGCCTGGAGAAGAGGGAAAAATTGTTTCTGCTCATATTTTCCAAAAATACAAATCCAATTAAAAATACAAAGGGCATCTTTTTTTTCTCCACTCACTTTTTAATGTCTCACAAAATTGATACAGAGTATTGAACTTTCAATTAGTTTTATATTCCTTGGCCTTTTTTTTCAAATTAAGACCTGTATTTTTATGATAAAAATAAAACATCAATAACACTGCCTAGAATATTATAGGCAGCCAATATTCGTACCACAAATATGGATGAACTACAGAAATTTGTTTGCGGGGAGGATGATGGCTTTTTAAATTTTATTTTTCCTGTATGTGTTCTGTGAAACAGTGCCCCCAATTTTACATTTGAATGGCAAAGTTCTCTGTGGCCCCTTGTTTATTTTTACTTGAGAGAGAGAGAGAGAGAGAGAGAGAGAGAGAGAGAGAGAGAGAGAATGAATTAGATCAACTTATTGTTCCACTTATTTATGCATTCATTGGTTGATTTTTGTACGTGCCCTGACTGGGATAGAACCCTCTTTAAATGTCTTCCTTAGAGAGTGCAAACCCTTTGAGGAGCAATGACTTGGTATTCATTTACACTGTAGTATGAATTAGGAGAGCTTCATGACTGCATTACTAAGTAGCATGGTTTTCACCAGATACTTAGTACGCTTGAAATAAGAATGTTGTGAGATAAAATGGGAAGGGATACTTTTGGGACAGTGGAGTAGCTATAATGAATAGAAGGCAATAAAAGCTTTGACTGTGTAAGAGTTTTTACACTTAAGGAAAAATTCTGACTTACGTGCCCTCTGTTAAACTGATGACATTATGTGGTTCTATAGGAAATAGAATGCAGTTCATGTATAACAGATGGCACTGGCCATCCTTGACATTACAACTATAGTCAAGCCTGCTTTAGCTGCAGGAGTTGTTATCAGATGGGGCAGCCTGCCCTTCTGATTCAACATCACAGGATGTTGAGCTATCATCCAGTACACCCTAACACTCGCCCTCATTCCAAGGCACTGGCAGGACTAATCTGAAAGTCAAAAGTCAGAACATTTACCTTCTGAAAATATAACAATGCCTCTTGATTTAGAAATCACTCTGTTTTATACATTTTCAAGCAGTCTGATCATACCTTGCTACTATTACAAAGGAGTTATGACACACACAATCCCATTTTATTGAAATTTGTTTGCATCTCACAATTCGTTAGGCTGTCATGTAGACATGCTTTAAATGCAATGACCTGGGTCAAGGTGTCAGTAGAAAGAGTGAAAACCTCAATATCTGCTTTGGTTCATCTAGTCTGAATTTTAGTGAACATAAAGGTCAACCGATAACCTTAAACGACCAGGACAGTGCATGAGCTAAAATTTGTTAAGGCCTGATCAAATTTTGAACTCAGGAAAGATGTACATCAAAATGTTTAATTCTCTCATTCTACTAATATTTTTCAGTACCAATATACATAAAGAACGTCAGAAAACCAAAGGTTTTTAATGCCAGGCTCTTTTAAAATCCGAAAATGGTAGGTTCACAGAAATATAAATATTTTGAAGACGGGGAAGCAAGTAACTGAATAACTAGGTCAGTGAGAAAGAGGACATCCACCCGACTGTGTTCACATGCTTTTCTCCCTCACTCCTTCCCCGCTTCCCTCCCTCCTCCCTTCTGTCTCTTTTCCTTCTCTTCTTTCTTCTTCCCTCTCCACACCTTCACCCCATCCCCATTCTACCCTTTAATTATAACTTTATTCTAAAGAAGTCAATTATAAGAAGAAAATGAAGGGATTCGATTTAGATGTGTTTAAAAAGGCATGTTATGCTTTTCCTGCCAGGGGTGCGGACTGGGGGTGGTAGAAACCTTCTTTGACACCCCTTGGAAAAGATTCACTGGGAATGACGCCCACTGAAAGGAAAACAGAGAAGAGAGATGGAGAGTCAGGTTTCCTACATTCCTGTTAGCATGCTGCACCCTCAGCTAATTTATTTAATTTTTTAGAGAGACAAAATAAACAGATACCTATTATTTAATCTCCTGGATTAGCTATATATAAGCTTAGATTTAATTAATTACTTAAAATGTTATGTCTTTCTTGCAATAATGAAATAAGCACTTAATAAAATATTTTGAACTTAAATGAGAATAACAAATATTGGAACATATTCCAATAAAGCACAGAGATAAAAGAAAATGAACTATCAAAAATAGTTACTGTAAAAGATTTTCCTGAATATATTAAAATCTAAACAGAGGAAAATAAAAGAAATTTGGGGTTTTTATAGAATAAGAATTTATGTAGCAGCAAGAATTAGAGTCACCATGGAAAAGCTGACATGACCCTCTGTAAAAATTAAATGCTGAGATTCAACTAAATATCATAGATCCTACTGGTTACTTTATCTCTTAATGAAGCTATTTATGCATGACCTGGGCTCCATTAGGTACTTGAATAGTAAAATAAATTACCTGACCCCAATTTTTAAAAAAATAAGGTAGGAGTGAGAGAGCAGATCAATTGAAGTGTCAATTACTCAACAAAATTTATCTTTTGTGATGACGCTCTCATCAGCAACTACGATGGACTATTAACCAGAGTCCTCAACGTAAATTAGTTTTAAACTGTATTTACCCTTTTAATTTCTTACTATGCATCAATGTAAAATACTTTTGAACCAATGAATTGCAAGAAGGAGGATGCCTTTTTATCTTCAATACTTCAGAAGGAATTTTCAGTTACGTATAATTAACCGAGACTCATTAAAACTGAGGATATTCTGGGGACAAAGGCCCTTAAGGAATACCCATTTGGAAGATCCCCTGCCTTCAATGAAAGCATAAACAGTGAACTACCATCAGTGAAAAACAATGAAGTAAAACAGACTTTTTACGGGAATAGATTAGACTTATGTGAGTAGGAAAGTTCCAAAGATGAGACTGTGCTATGCTTGATAAGAGCTTGTCTTGAATCTCAGTTAAAAGCATGATAAATCTTAAATTCGTTCTTTTGAACAAATGTATTATTCTTCATTTTTTTCTAAATGGTGGCAACTTTCAATATATAACTGTTCTCAAATGCTGCCACCTAAAGGATAAAGTTGGGAAGAACCTAATAATAATGTCTAGAAAGAAAAAAAGTACAGCAACTGAAGATTTACAAACATCCCATCATCTCATTATACCCAAATATGAATTTCCATGCACATTTATCTATCTGGATGTTTTTGAAGAGAAACATAGTGGTAAACTATTAAATTACTAATGAATATATATCAATGACTGTAGCAAAAGAAAGCAAAAAAAAAATCAGTAGTGACTTAAATGTGCACAAAAATAATACTAATGTCACTAATACTAATTATTAATGTTAATACTAATAATGAACATTTAGAAGATGTTTTATAGGTTATCTTAGAAATTAAAAGGTTTGAAGTATTGATTTGCTGATTGAACATTTAATATTAAGAAGTAGCCATATGAGACCCATGGGCTTCAGGGGTGGGCAAACTTTTTGACTCGAGGGCCACAATGGGTTCTTAAACTGGACCGGAGGGCCGGAACAAAAGCATGGATGGAGTGTTTGTGTGAACTAATATAAATTCAAAGTAAACATCATTACATAAAAGGGTACGGTCTTTTTTTTTTAGTTTTATTCATTTCAAACGGGCTGGATCTGGCCCGCGGCTATATGATCTTATCATGGATTGATTGATTACCTCTAATTTTGAGAAACGATTTATAAAAGTCATTAATGCAAACTAGTTAACACTTGGAGTGCGGGAAACGAGTTAAGTCAGCTCGCGTGAATTGCGCGTACTCCGCGGGAGCCGTCTTTAACTCGGTTCATATAGATTTGCGGTGGAGTGCGGGAAACGTGTAAACTCGGGCCGATTGTAACTGCGTATTACCAAATATTTGTTTGTAATCCACCCTTTTGGTGGATGGAACAAAACCAAAAGACAGAGCCATCTTATATTTTGGCAGGAAATTCACCCGCACTCCAAGTGTTAAAACTATGAATAGAAAGAAAACTTGGACATATGCAAGGACACTCAACACAATCTGCAAATATTTTGCAGAAGCAAATGTCCAAGTCTAATTCAGAGGATTAGAGTATAGCCAGAGAAAGACAATACTTAAATGTAACTGCTAACCTACATGTTTTGTAATGGTGTTTCAGTAACCCATAAGAAATATGCATAATACAATACAGTATTCTTAACCTTACATAATGTTTTATGTCAGCTATATTTTAATAAAGGTTGCAATTATTAAATTATATAAACATATTAAGTAAATTATCTTCTATATATATAAAAGGCTAAGTGTCCGTTTGTCCGACCAGTAACTATGACACGCACTGACCACCATGAGGCAGATGCTCAACACAGGAGCTGCCATGATGCGCACTGGCCATCCTATATAGTAAAAGCCTAATATGCAAATTGTCCCCTCAACCGGACGTTTGACCCAGAGTTCAACCGCTCGCTATGATGTGCGCTGACCACCAGGGGGCAGAGTGAAACATGGCAGGTGTCAGCAAAACGGGGCTTGCAGCGGGCGGCAGTGGAGGCACTGCCGGCCCCAATGGGCCCTGACGAGAGTGGGACCACAGCGGGATGATGGAGCAGGTGAGCGGGTGGTGACAGATCACCCCATGGACCAGTGGCAGCAGGGAGCAGGGCCGCTGCCCAGCTCCCAGGCACTAAGGGAGCCGGCAGGGGCCTGATGACTCAGGCAGAGGGGCGCATGCACAGGACCAGGGCCCAGGTGCTGCCCAGGGCACAGAGGTCAGCTGGGACCTGCCCTTCCACGCCAGACACTTGTGCTTCGATCACTGGCCAGGACTAGGGACCACACGAATTTCATGCACTGGGCCTCTAGTACTGGGCCTCTAGTTTAAGAATAAATGGTACCATGGACTTGGCACCAACAAACCAACACTTGGCGTCCCCCAAGTGGGACACAGGCCCCACCACCACCCAGGAGTGACACCCCAACAAATCGCAGCTAATGCTGCCAAGACCCCATGGCACAAAATGTGGCCCACAGCCCAGCCCAGCCCAGAACTGGTCGCTGTGGGTGCCAGGTAATGACGTCATGTAGCAACACCAGGCTTCCTCTCCCTAGCGACCAGCCTCCTTGGAGTTTCTTCAGCCCAGGAACCCCACTTGCTTTATAGCCAGGTGCAAACATTTTACAGTTTAACCAAATGTTTGTTAAGTGTTTTCCTGTGCCTCATCTCATTTGATCCTCACAGAAGTCCTGGAGTAGGCAGATAGGAGACTCGGTAGAATTCTATTTTCTTTTCATTAGCAAGACTTGAATAGCGATATTAAAATATTTCTTCTAATTAATTTCCTTTCAATATGCACGAATCCGTGCACTGGGACACTAGTATTAAACATCAAAGTGGAAAAATGCATAAGCATTTATTCAGTTTCTATTTATCAATGTCCATAAAGACTAAGAATATCTGGAAAACAGAAACATTTGGCCAACAAAAAGGTATTCTAAAAAGAGATTGGAGCTAATTCCCTAGTAGAAGAATTAATTACCCATCTATGCACACCATCTAAATCCCTTTGCTATGGACATATAGTCACCAAAACCTCTCAGTAATGATTTAAAGTTCCAGGCACTTCCTATGAAGGCATTACCTAATGTCACCTTTCAAAAATGAATAAAATATTGCTTGGATTTTATATCTTTCTCTTATGAGTTAAGATGAGTCTATTTATCAAAGTCTGATCATCTCTTGGTAGATTGAAACCATTCAGTTTCAGAACTCACAAGGGAGGCCTGCAGAGACACCAAGACCCAGCCATGCAGGGAATCCTTCCCAAAAGAGTTCGTCTTTCTCTTCATTACCTTTTCATTTGAAATTCATCGTGTTTATACATAATAATCAGTAGATAGGAAGCCACTTAAAGGCAGAGACAGCATCTAAGCTCAGTGCCTGGTAGTCTCAATGCATATTTATTTCTTGAAAAAATGAATAAAGGAATTGTTTCTATTGAAAAGCTAACATTATACAAGTGTTATTAATATAATATAAATAGACATGTTTAAGACATAAAATTTCAACAATTTTTATCCAAAATGACTTCCATTAAGATTCAATCTAGCTTATTCTTTAGCATTGAATAGGAAACGTTATCAAATTAATTACACCATACAGTGTATGCATGGTAACAGCACTTGTAATTTTGTTGGGTAAATCGATACACATCAATAAACTTGCATTTTCTCATTCTTCCCATTTGAATATTAAAAAAAATCCTAAAACTGCTTGTCTAATAAAACATTCTCAGAAACATTTTCACATCTTAACACCAAAAGCATTTACTTGAAAAGAGGTGGTTTGTTTTTATTTTTAACGTGATTAAAAAATTATCAACATAGTTAATATTTAAAATACTCTATCTCGTTGGAACCCAGAAAGAATGGACTGGGATCCCATGTCCCTATAAACTTCAGTAAGACACTTGGTTCCCCTAATCCTTAAAATAGCAATAATAATACATATTCTCATAGGAATATTGTGTCAGCATAAGGATTGAAACAAAATAAAATAATAATAAATGGTAGGCATAGGCCAAGAAAAGAAGGAGTGGCTGGTCATTGAAGGGAGCTGTTTCCTACAGGTCCAAGTGGACATGCTCATTTGTTGTTAGGTGTGATCTTAGGATCATGTGATTAGCTTGGAGAATCCACTTGTTTTATGTGCAGTGGCTCACTTTGAAGCATCCCAGTTAAGCCTAGCAGATGTATCCGCTGACTTAGGCAAATATTGGTAAGAATGAGAGCTAAAACTCAATGTTCTTTTTACCATTTTGCTTTGGAGAAAAGAGAAAGTACGGAAAACATTTCTACCCACACTGATATGTGGGGTGGTTTGTCATCAAGACCTGCTATCTGTCCAAGAGCATTTATCTTCACATACAGGTTTTCACTTGCAATATTAGGTATTGCAGGACCGAGCTTGCTTTTGGCTTATACTTTTGATTTATGTAGTATAATATCATCATCATAATTGCTCACGACTCTTTAAATTCAGATTTCAGAAGAGCAACACCAGAAAAAAATGTACCATGTGAATCAAGATCATTAAATTATGAAGACACATTCATAGATGAACTGATTACTTGAAGAATTCAGTTGAAAATTCCACAAAAGTCACTAGTAGTTATTTAATAAACAGTCATCAATGTTAATAATTAATTAACAATATCTTTATCTGAATTTCACATATGGAAGTCTACTAGAATCTGGTCCTATACATTTGATTTACTAAATTATTAGTAATGGCCTTCTGAATCTTTCTAAAATCATATGATTTTTGTTTAATGTATATAAATAGCATTTTCAAGTTTGCCTAAATATGAAGCTTAATGTTTTGATTTACTATAGCTAATTTAGGAGACAGAGAAGATTTTATTAATTATTAACATTATATAAGGCCAAAAGGATGTTATTCTGGCCAAATGCTCCTGAGGTAAGAATTTTAAAAGATATATTAAGATTCTACAGTTCATAATTCATAATCCATATTTCATAGTTTATAGTTTTAAAGAATTTATAATCATAAGTTAAGCCTAAAAACTTGAGGTGGTACCTGGCAATGCAATAATTAATCATGAGGAAGTAACATGTTATTTCCAGTTGATCATGTTTTAAGAAAACAGCTACAGTAATAGTAATATTTATATGAAATCATACATTTTTATGGTTATCAAAATTGCATTTATAAAGTGGTTGCATTTATTACAAAGAATAGTATCCTATCATATTAGAAAATCCTAATATTATCAACAGTGTCACATGGCATAAGAAATACACACTGCCAGCATTCCTGAAAGTCAAATCCCAGAGTCGGTACATATGGTAAAGCAGGGAACATGAGCATCCAGACATCTTCAGTATTGATTCTTTATAATTATACTATTCAACAACCCATATAATTTTAGAGTTTTCATCTCGTATATCTGAGTTATGTTACTAATTTGGAATAAAGAGAGAATATATGCTGAGTTTTTATGAAATAACAATGTCCTTCAAAACATACTGAATTACCTTTAGAGAATGTAATATAAGCATTTTGAATATTTAATACAAGTTTCTAGTATAACTAAATTATCATAATTTTACTTTCCTTCTCATTTCCCCCTAAGAGTGAATATTTTATTAATATTGCTTCTTTGGTGAAGAACCTTAGCTCTTATAATTGCATCTTATACTTTTCACTGTTGGAATTCATAGTTGATAATTTAAGGTTGAATCTGAAGTATTACTACTTCAACGTTATTGAAAATAACAATTGAAGGCATGTTTGTCATGTAACTTCCCTCAGAGCAAGCAGAACCTTACCCACTATTTCTCAACTTTCCTTATTTAATCCTCTTTGCTAATGCACTACCCCTATCCTATCACTGGCACAGCAATCACATCTGTTAAACTAAATGCTGCCCTAATTATTTCTTCTCTAGGCATTAATGGCATTATATCCAGAGCATTCCCATTAGGTTTCAGAGAAAAAAAGAAAGAAAGAAAGAAAGAAAGAAAGAAAGAAAGAAAGAAAGAAAGAAAGAGAGAAAGAAAGAAACACATAAAATATTGCTGTGCCTGGCCAGTGTGGCTCAGTGGTTGAGATTTGACCTATGAACCAGGAAGTCATGGTTCAATTCACCCCTCCAGTGTGGGGCAGCCAGTCAATGGTTCTCTCTCATTATTGATGTTTCTATCTCTCTTTCCCTCTCCCTTCCTCTCTGAAATCAATAAAAATATATTTAAAAAAATAAAATAAAATATTGCCGGAATCCAGACTAAATAATTTTAGAGAAAGTGGGGGAATTAAAAAAAGATGAGGCTTAAAATATGATTATCAGACTTTCAATCCAACAGATTGCTTGCTCTTCTACTTCTTGTTTTATCTTCTCATATATTTCCTTTTTATAATATTATTTTCTTCATTGTTTCTTCTGTTTAAATCATATTTCCTGACATTTGTTATCTTCACTTTCCCTATAGTTTCTTTTTTTCCCTACCAGTAACAACTCAGCCATTGCATTATGTAAAATAAATAATAGTTGGTCAAGACAACTCACAGTTCTTCACAAGTAAACACATGTTACAAACTGGTACAGACATCTTCAAGGAGGGGGCATTTCCTGTCCCTGACTAGTCATTGGCTGCTATAAATTCTGTAAATAGTGCCTTAACTTAATTATAGTAAGCTTTGCAACTCTAGTCAAGTGTCAGAGCCATACACTTAGAGATATTTATGCAATTTATGTATGTGAAAGATATAGTAAGAGAAACTTAATTTATAAAATTTAATTAAAAATCATTTCTAATCAGTGTAAAATAATTATGTAAAACCTTAGCACAAGTTTAAACATCAGAGATAGTCTTATGAAGAGAGAGATATAGTCAAAAGAATTAATAGACAACTCCAATAAAACATTTTTCACTCCATGAAAATCTACTGTCTTGCTGCTAAATATATTTTAGGGCAATAACACAAAATTAGTTTGACTGGAGGGTAATGGGCATCCCACATGTTAATGAGTTTGATATGTGTTCAATATATATCTGCTGAATACAAGATTTTTCTTTTTACATGAAATACTTTTAAGCCCTTTTTGTCAGAGAATAGACTAATACAAGTGAACAACTTTCATAATCCTTTATCTTTTACTTAAAAGAAAAAAATTGTTTTAGAGGAACAGAGCCTCCAGTTTTATGTTCAGTGAGTCAAGTCAACCCCAATCACATAAAATGGAAAAGGACATTCAGGAAAATGTATTATAAAATTCTGTCACAAGCAAGCTTTTCAACAAGAAGAACACTTATGATATGCTATTGTTATTGCCATTTTAAGGATTAAGGAAACTAAGCATCTTACTAAAGTCTATAGGAAAGTGGCATTTGAGTCCATGTTTTCTGGGTTCCAAAGTTATAAAGTATGTTAATAATTAATGTTAGTACTATTTTAATCACATTAAAAATAAAAACAAATCACCTCATTTCAAGTAAGTAATTTTGGTGTTAGGATGTGAAATTTTTTCTGAGAATATTTTATTAGACAAGCAGTTTTAATTTTGAAAATCCAAATGGTAAAAATGAGAAGCAAGATTATTAATGTGTGCCAATTTACCCAATAAAATTACAAGTGCTGTTATTATCAATTCACTGAATACTGAAATTAATTTGATAATGTGTTCTATTCAGTGCAAAAGCATAAGCTTAGTGGAAACTTAGTGGAAGTTATTTTAGATACAAATTTTATATTTGAAACTTATTTTCATTTACATCTAATTTCACAAACAATTATATAATGCTTATTCAAAATCACATGGAGTTATTCTTTATTGAGTATGAAATCCATATGAATAGGGGAAAAAACATTTTCCCCAATGCAATCAATATAATATTAAAAGAGATCACCACTTAAAATCACCAAACCAAATGAAGTAATATTTTGAAAGGGAAAGAATGCAAGTCTTCCTGCCCCATCTTCTTTCCTGCCTAACTGAATCATCTGTTTCTAGATTTTAAAAATATTAATATCAACTATGCATAAAAATGGGAAAAAAATTAAATTCTTCCTCCTCCTGAAGCTGGAAATCATAAATGACTTTTCTATCTCCACAATTTCTTACTTAAAGAAGTAATGCCGCTCATAAGAATACCACTTATTTTTTCTTGATCACTTTGTCTCTCATCTTTAATATGTTGGGACTGACTCTCTTATGTTCAAGACCACATTGTCCAAGAGCAGTGAAAGATTCCAACCACCAAAGCTGCGTAAACCTTCCTTCAAATACTCCGAGTGGAATAGCATTGACAACAGGGAAACTTCAATGGATAGGAACATAAGAAATATCTGAAGTTGGCATCTGGCCAGACATGGATTCAAATCCTTTGAGCAGGCTACTCTAGTCTATGCCTTCATTTCTATAACAAACACTTAGACAAAATGTAAAATTTTCCAGGTCCTAATCTAAGCTCAGGCACATATTTATTGATCCAGATTCTCAAACCCCGATGTGGCAGATATTATTTATTTCTTACTTTTGAGATAAGGAAAATAAGGCCCACCAGATATGTTCAATAATGGCTCAAGGTGGCAAAGCTGAACATTTGCTGAGTTGGATTGGAACCCATGCACACTAACTCCAGATACCAGGCTCTTAAACATTATATTTTATCATTTAGAAAGTTCAGGAACCAATAATACCTCAGTGTTCTAACCTGTAAAAATATGCTACATCAGTCAAGTGCCATTGGAGATTAAGCAGTACCAAATATGGAGCATACTGTTTGCAAGACAATGGGATGTTGGGGGCTATGGAAATCTGGAAGGGTTTCAACTGAAACCTTAAAGGGATCAGTTATTAACTCAGCTTCAACTGATGACTAGACAAGCCCAGTGTATTTTTAAGCTGATCTTGATATTGCAAAAGAAGCCAAGAGTCAAGATTTCTATGTGAAATTTCCAAATGTTTAAAATACTAAATAGGCCAAGGTCAGCTGTGTTTGAATGCTGCCTGTGAGTTCCCAGCTGATGACTCATTGATTACATGAGTTCTAAGGTTTTTTCCAGAGCCAATGACTTAAAACTCATCTACAATACCCAAAGGGCAGTATATTTAATTTTCCCATTAATGATGGGAAGATTAGGAAAGGATGCCAATGATTTCAGACAGGACTTAAACTTTGTTTAAATAAGACTAGTTTGCCTTCCACAGCACAAGAATGCTGCCTTTTATTTAAAGCTATGTGTATGCGTGCCTCAAATAAAATTGGATTTCTTAAGTGCTTTTTCCATAGTAAGAATGATTTCGGAGTTCTAATTAAATTGAAAACATAGATTGTTGTTCTTATTGTCTTTATCTTGGGGATATTATTTTTGCTTTTGTGTTATAGTTATGAGTTGAATGATCAAACTTGTTTCATATACAAATATTGTTTACTAGGTTTTACTGTCAGTGTTTATTCTTTGCATCATAAATGCTCAAATTGATCTTTGATTTCTTGCATGATTTCTCTCCTAGCTTTTCCTCCCTTGAAAATATAAATTCCTATAGATGTAATTAACACTCTAAATTTGAACCATGCATTTGGCCTACTCAAAACAACTGAAGATATTCCTTAAATTTTCTATTGCAGAAAAATCTCTCTAAACAACATTAACTATGATTTTTGTCATCGTTAAATTTATAAATATATAAAGAAATGTGTAAATTAACTATATACATTTTTCATCTCTAAAGGGCTTATGCAATTGGGGGTGGGGGTCTTTTTTTCCATTTTTCTATACTTAGCAAGTGAAAGATAGACAGAATTAGTAATTGCGATGCTAAATGCAGAATAACTGAAATGCAAGCATCTTGTAATTAGTTTCTCTCTGATGTACTTTAGCTTCCAGTTGACTGCTGAGAAGGATAAAATCTTTGAGGTTAAACTCATTAGTTTCATTGGGATCTGCTGGAAAGGATGCATTTTGCTTTGAGAGGGCATCAGCAAAACCAAAGCACAGAATATTAGAGCTGGGTGGTTTGCTAGATGAAGTTAAAACACACACACACACACACACACACACACACACACACACACACAATCTGAAGTCTTGTCTCCAGGGTTATATTTGGTATATAAAATACTTCTAGGTTACTACCCTTCGAGGAGTTTGTGTTATTGCATTATAAGGCTGCATGCCATCACACATCTGGCAAATTCCTACACAGAAACATTGCACAAATGTGTATCATAATATTTATTCAAAACAACTCAGAGAAAGATAACAGTTATCAAGGTTATGACAATTCCCTTAACTATATTTTCCAAAATAAAACATTAAAATAGCAGCACTTTTTATTCTCTTAAAAATAGGCATTTTGGGAACAAGGGAAAATAAATATTATGTTTGTTTTAAATGCCTGTTGTGAAAATAGCATATAATTGCTTAAGCCCATTTGTGTTTTGGTTTAAAAATTACATTTTTCTGTATAAAATGATATGAGGTTGCCACTACAATCACCTTACCAAAGGTAACAGCATGTTGCATGGGACTAATGCCAAACTTGGACACAAGGAATTTGTAAGTAACCCACCTTCTAAAAAGAGGTGCTGGTAATTGAGTCCAGATCTGTCCCCCACAAATCTTTAAGAAATAAGAGATTATTGAAAACCCTCCTAAATAAAAGCAGGGGAAAAAACACACAAAAAAACAAAACAAACAAAAACCAACAAAACAAAACAGAGGCAGAGTGAGAGTCATTATGTCTTGTAAACATTTTTACATTACTGGTAAGAGGCAATCCCCTCTCCACACCCGGGGGACAGGAATGGGGAAGACAATCACACTGTGGTTTCCTGGCTGAATATCCCCTTGGGTAATAGATTTACTCATCTGACTCAGACCTCTCTGAGCAAAAAGAATTACAGAGACAGCAGGAGGGTAGAGAACAGGCAGGACTGGACCACCTACATGCCCAGCCTTTGGTTAGGGAGGAGGTGTGCGTTTCCATGAGCCATGGGGACACTGAGGAGGGCAGAGGACTTCCATGTGCTGGTAGCCCACCCAAGAGAGCTGCCCATTAGATGAAGGAACCCCTGCAGTCACAGCAAGAGCTATGAGGGCTGCAGGGTTATGTTTCCAAGCGACCTCCTCTTACACCAGGAAGGCCCTGCAGGACCCTTAGAAGCCTGCACTATGTATCCCACAAGAGAGTCAGCATTTGGTCCTCTAGTCATAGAGAAGGTGAACCCTGAGGGGATGAGGCATGAAAAGGCAGATCTTCCCTTTCCTTACCACTCAGGTCCCTCAGCCATGTTCGAATCTGTTCTGGAGAGAGGAAAGAAAATAAAAACTTGACCAAGTTTGAGAAAATTTTTTACCTGAACTGGGCTTTTAATAACCAAATTCTCAGGAAATTTAAGTAACATACCCAAAGATTGTTAGCGGTTAGGAAAGGGTTTGAGGACAGTTCAAAGATTAAAGAAAAACAACCCATTTTATATATAAAGCTCTCACTGAGTTGGCGCTCCTCAAAAAACTGGGGTTATATCAGGCTACTGTTGGAATTTTTATTTTATTTTATTTTTTGAATGTATATTTGGAGAAGAAGTAGTTAAAACAGAGGTACAAAAACTTTTCCAGAACAAGATTGAGCCTCCAATTTTGAACGGAGACAAGTTCATCATTCCTTCAAATCTTTCAAATGACCAAAATAATGTGAATTTAGGGTATATTGTTTAGATTTTCAATTGAAGTCTGAGAAAAATAGCCCTGCCCTAATCAACACCTCATTCAGATACTACTTGCTTATTTATCATCTTACAAGTTAATGACCTAAACACAACCATCTATAGAAACCAATGCTTCAAATCTCAGGACCTGAATAGGTGGGATTTAATAAAATCTACCAGGGTTTTAACTGAACCTTGAACTGAGATGATGCCATCTTCACACGTTTGACTGTTCACTTGTACTAATTAAAATCAATGAGCAGAAACATAAGATAGACCCCAAATAACAGTGGCTGAACAAAGAGCCGTAGTTCATTTTGTTCTTAGTCCATGGCTCCAATGTCATCTCTCTGCTCTTCCATTCCCAGGATGTGCCCTTTATCCTCTCCTGGTCCACAAGGGAGTTCTGAGTTCCAAGAAGGATGATGACGAGAGTGGCAGAAAGCCACATGTGGCTTCCTAAGGCCATGTCCTGCACATGGCCCACTTTCCCTCCATCTCACTGCTCATAACTAAGTCACACGGCTGCTCCTTCCTGGCTGCCATGGCCCCAGGTAAAAGTAAAAAGCCCATTCCTATAGAGGAGAGGATATATATGTAAGGAACAACTAGCAGCTAGCAGTTACATGGCAAAGTTAACTATACATAGATATAGCCATAACTAGGAATTAATAGATTCTGGGCAGTCCAAATAAACATTACAAATCCATCCGCTAAGCTTGGCAAACTTTATTCACCCAAGAGTCCTTCGTATCTACACTATTAGTTTTTACTCTGATCAAATAATTTCAGTTATATGGTATAAAACCCAGTTAAAGAGAAGCAATCAATTATAAGAGATGACATAATAAATGAAGACAAACTAAATTATAATGAGCTTCGAAAGAAAATCTAATTAAGAAAAAGACAACTCACATAGCAGAGATATAAACAATATGTAATATAAGGCACTCACTCATCATCTTGTGCTATAAATATGAGTTTGAATAATTATTAAAGTTCACTATGAGTTTTTGAAAACACTGTGCTCTTTTAAGGAAGACTGGGTTGAATGCAATGCAGTTTTGGAGAGGCTAAACTAAGCTAATTTCTGTACCTATAAGTAATAATCATCAGGCATTTGGAAAACTCAGCTATCCAGAAAAATCTATCATGTAATTAAGCCAGATAGCTGAGAGTTTAATTTTAATGTGTCCTTGTGTATATTTTCAAGTGTGTTCATCAATAAACAATTTTTATGTACTTGGACATATAGATTTTTAAAATGTATGATATTGCAAATAGATTGCATTTCACTTAAAGAGGACTGTTAATTTTATTGGATATCTGTAACTATGATTCATAATCATTTTACCCAGAAATGACATTATAATTTGTCATTTAATGGATATCTTCTAAAGTACCTTAAACTTGTTGCAGTCATAAAATGAGAAACAGTAGACTATATTATTTTATAAACATAAGTTAACTTTAATAACAACTAACTTTTAATATTAACTTAGAATGAAAATGAAAATTTCATTTACATATTTAAAATGAACACTTATGGCCATTTCTAAGCCCTTAACACATATTACCTTATTTAATTATCCCAACTTCATTAAATGCATGAGGACTCTGAAGATTAGGGGAAAAAATGGCACAATCTGGGTTTCAACTGAGAAATTTGGCTCCAGGAGTCCATGCACCCACAATTTATGCTGGGCTAACTTTCACTTATAATGGGTTCCATCAAAATTGAGCAACTTGCAAAAAGGAAACTGGGAGAAGTTAATTTTGATACCGTCTCTTTGAAAATGAAATACGACATATTCGTGTATTTGCATGACTGTGGTATACCAAGGAGTGCACAGAATATTTTAGTCAGACAGCAGGTAGGTGGTAGGGTGAAGTTACAAAGTCCAGGCACTGTCCACTCTATTAGAGTCAGATTCCTAATCTGCCATCAGAGGATAATAGGATTGATTGTATATCATGTTTCTGTTTTGCAAATGCAATGACTAGCACAGTGGTTTTCAAAGTGTTGTCCAGGAATCCCATGGGACACCCAAGACATTTTCAGGGGCACATGAAGTCAAAATCATGCACAGGTCAGAGATTTATTTGAAGTTCAAAACAGACCAATGGATTTTGATCTAATGGGTGTGCAAAATTGTTAGGGTTTCCGATTCCATATTTTATGTAACTTTTTAGAAACTACCACTTACTGAGTTTTATAGTAATACCAAATAATACCCATAGTTATTTGCAAAGGATATTAAAAGACTCGACACTTTTAAAATTACCTATTGGTGTGAAGCCTGTATTTCTTCTTATAGTCAAAACAGCATTATCAACATATAAATAGTCAAAACAACAAAACATACAGACTGAATGCAAAAGCATATATGGAAATCCAACTGCCTTCCGTATACCCAGACATTAAAAATATTTGCAAAAACATAAAACAACGCCATGCTTCACATTTTTGGTTTTGTTTAAAAATATAGTCATTTTTATAAGAGACTGTATTGGTATCAATATCAAAGATTTATTATCATTTACTTGTTATCTTTATTTTTAAATGAATCATACATATTTAAAATTTGTTTGTTTTATTTCAATTAATAGATAAACAAAAATCTATTTGGGATCTCAATAATTGTTAAGAGTGTTCAGTAGCTCTGAGTCCAAAATGTTTCAGAATAATAGGCCCCTAGTAGCTACTCAATAACTATCAATACCTTTCCCTTAATTTTCTTAATTAATGTAACTTTTGTTAATGCTTTAAAATTTTATTTCACATTGTAACACAAAAAAAATTGGTCATTCTACTATGTAAGGCAATAGTTCTTAATGGCTGTTTTTTTAATTGCATAAATATTGTGGAATTGTTACCAATCCAGTACACAACTTAATATTTGGTAATACAATGAAGCCTACAAGTTATTTTTTCTATTGTTATTTGCAGAGTAAATCTTGTCATCCTCTAACATGCTGTTACAAAATTATTTTGTTTAATAATGGTGCATATTGTCTGGCTGGTTTGGCTCAGTAGTTGAGTTCAGACCTATGAACCAGAAAGTCATGGTTCGATTCCCAGTCAGGGCATTTGCCCGGGTTGTGGGCTTGACCCTTAGTGTGTGGTGTGCAGGAGGCAGCTGATCAATGGTTCTCTCCTAGCATTGATGTTTCTATCTTTCCCTCTCTCCTCATCTCTGAAATCAATAAAATATATTAAAAATAAATAATGGTGGATATTAGAGAATAAAAATATCTAATCATCTTACATAGAATAGCAATCTATAATGTCTGAGGAAACATTTTTAGCATGATATATTTATTTTAAGAAAACACTAATACAAATATTTTTAACTAGATATTACAGAGGCTTTTTTTAACCTAGATTATTTAATTTTATGGGTCACAAAACTCATTTTCTAGTAGACTCTCAGGCAGACAGCAGGCATGAAACTATTGGAAGACAGTATAAATTAAAGCTTAATTTGCCATTTATAAGCATTTAAAATTAGAGTTCTTGTTTTTAAAAAGCCTAGTCCACAATCACCTTGGTTGTAGATATTAGAAGATAGAGTTTATAGCTACTAAGAGGCAGGCACAAAAGAGTTAAACAGAAAGCTTGAACTTTTATAAAGGGAATATTTAATAATGCAACACACAGCAAAAGGCTTGGGGCACAGGGGATGCTCTTTTATGTCAGAATAAATCTGGAAGCAATTTCTTTCTTGACCAAAATTGTCCTGCCTCTGTCCCAGCTCCTGAGGCAAAGATGAGGAGAGATTAGATGCTACATGTGAGAGCAGGGTACAGGAAGTGGGGTCCTGAGCAGGTCCAGCAAGACCTGGAGTACCGCTGCCCTGAAGGAGAGATGAAGACATAGCTGGGAGGCACCCTGAGGTTTGCAGCTAGGGTGGGGGGAGGGGGTGCAAGGGAGGGCAGAAACTGGGTCAGGTTCAAAGCAGAAAGGCAAAGCAACAAAAGCACAGAGAGGAGTGTGTTCTAGCTTCGGAGTCGGAGAGAATGACGTTTAATATGCAATGGATAAGAACAGGCAGTTTAGACTCTAAATCTGTAAAATGCTGGCATAGGCAGGACATTTCTTTTCTCCATAGCCAAACCTTTTGCCAGGATGAGTACAGGTCTGTACAGTCTGCTCACCTCTCTGCACCACCGAGCACACTCCAAAAGCTGAGCTTTTGAACTTGCAAGGATGCAAACTAAATACAGAAACGCTCTTTCCAGAAAACTAGCAGCTATTGGCGAAGATCTGCAGAGACTGCCCAAAAGAAGGAAACAAAAAGTGCTGTGGAGGAACAGTTGACAGGGTCTGTGCACAGGACCTCTGGTCAAGCAAAAACAGAAAGCCTTTAGAATAGGTCTTGGGAGGAGGAAGTAGCCATCATATAGATCACTGCAAAGCAATACAGTAAGAAATGAGCAGGTGGTGCAGAATTACGGATGAGGATAAAAGGCCTGCAGAAGACGGGGTGAAGAAAATTCCCTCTACACACATGTGGGTAAGGACCCCAGCACTTCTGTGCTTCTGAGAGATTGGAGGGAAACATCAGAACCACAGTATTAGTAACCAGTTATTCCCTTCGTGTTTTAGTGAACTCTATTACATTTCAACATTATATTCCACGTGCGATTTCAGTCATTCTCACATCATTCAGACATTTTGCAAATCCATGTTAGAATCTCTTCAGTTAGTGTTAAATGAAGATATTTGAAACAGACAGATCCCAAGTTGACAAATACTGAGACTTTCCTCAGGCTGAGAAGAACTATGCTTAACAAAACATGTCCTTTACATTTATTTATTTTATTATTTTTACTCAAAATTATAAGGGCTATTTAAGATTTTAGTTGTTTTTCCTACTCTCACAGGTCTTTTCTCTGTGTGATAACACTTTAGATTTACTCTTTTCTCCAATGAACTCTGTTGGGATTTTTTGCTACAGAACAAAAAACCTTATTAAATGTTTTCCCAATAAAATGAGTGAAACCATATTGTTTATTTCAAACTTATGGTTATGAGATATCAGGCTTTAAAATCTTTTGAAAATGATACAGGTTATGAAATCTCCACTCAATTATAACATAAGTTAATTGCTTTTCTCCCAAAATGCATTTTTTACATTGACTCTGGGCAATTTCTGTCAGATATTATTGTACAAAGATATATCATAATTTGTTCTGCTTTGACTTGTCATGATTGCATAAAAGATTAAAAGTTTACCCATGAGTAAAAATAAATTATATACACTAACGACTAAGTGTTTGAACAGAAAAAAACCGGGGCTCTAGAATTTACACGATACAAACTCTACATAATTTCAGGGATGAATTTACAAACTGAACTTGGCCACACTGATCAGATCTGTACCGAGGACAGTTTTGCTACTGAGCAAGGCACAGAGCCCATCATTTATAGTCCAGTCACAAAGGTGACATGGTTTCCATTCTTGGCATTTTACTCCACTGAGCCCAAAGAAGTAACTCATTATTTCATACTCAGAGCCAACATTTTATACTTGAAACACAATTCTAACAAAATTAATGTGAGCCAAGGAAAGCATTAATTCATTTCCAGCTAAATTAGTTCTCCAGTCTTTGACAGCTGGCATTGTCACAGAGTACAGCATCGAAAGCTACGGGTTTTAAGATAAATAAATGTTTAGAACTTAAAAAACACAGGTTTTCCTTAGGCAACATATTTTTGCAAAGGACTCTATTAAAATTATACCACTGATGGCATTGGTACAAATAAAAAAAAACTTATCTTTATATCAAAACATTTAATGAAGTCAAATGCATTAATTTACCTCTGAAAAAAAAGAATTTCAGATGGCCTTTATGAACTTTCTGACAATAACTAAGGTATTTATTTATAATCTTTAGAGATACATAGATTATTGGGTATATACTAATACAGTTTTCTACTAATTATATAAAATAGTTTAGTCATTTTGATCTCAGATTCAATACTACACTTCTTTTATTTTTCTATGTTAGGTTAATTTAATAGATTCAGTGTCTACTAATTTAGTTACTGGAACACTCATAACAACCTTTACAAAGTGCTGTTATGTGTTAAGCACTTACTAATTAAAAACAAAGAACATGAAGGACAAATATGATTGTTTTAGATGGAATTCAAGGCCACAACAAAATAAGTAGATAAATCTGGACATTTGTGATTAGAACATATTTGTAAGTACTTGGTATTTTATATATAACTTTTAAATCTATTGTTTTTATAAAACAAAGAAGATATATAAATTGCCAATTTATTTATTGGCAGAGTAACCACTGGATTAAAGTGTAAGGATTTCAAAACCTACTACAATAGACTATAATAATGAAAGTTGAAATGAATAATTCATAAAGAGATTTTTAAACATGTGCTTGTGTCTTGCTCATATAAGAAAAGAAAACTTGCCTCATTATACAGTGCAAATAAATAGCTTATGTTTTATGAATCAGTCAACAACATGAGAAAGAAGATAAACTGTCTCCATGAAAATCACATTCAGTGCAACTTCTATTTACTATGCTAAAACTCCCCAAAAGTTATTTTATCTACTTAAAATAACCAGAGGAAAAAAATCAGGGATATATACTTAAGGGCAATCCTAATATATTATGATAAACTTTTTGTCATTATTGAATGAATCTTTTTTAAATGAAAGATATGTTTAAGATGCCACAGTGCATGTAGCATACTTGCTTCAGCAATATAATGATCATTAAAAATTACATGTAGTGTTTGGGAAATCACTTGACCATGTATGGGCATAACTTAAAACATTAAGCAGGGACTTCTGGGTTAATATGGTTAAAATACCTTCATAATAGTAAAATTTTTCCACTGATACCTAATATAATGGTAGTACAAAGAAGGTATAAATACCAACAGTACCCAGACAAGGAAATAGGCTAATAAAATACAATAAACTTCAAGAGTAGCAAGCAAAACGTGTATTTAAGACTTAGATTGAACATTTGAGAATCCTTAAGAAGAGGAAAAAAGAGGGAGGGAGAAATGGAAAGAAGGTGGGAAGGAGAGCCAGAGAGGGAGGGTGTATAGTTGCTGGCACCTAATTCTGCCTCTGCAAATTATACTGCTGAGTCACAAATCATGGAAATCCATCTGCCATTACCTCAAGCTATTAGAAAAAAAGTAAACAAACAAAATAGAAACAGACTCATAGATACAGAGAACAGACTGACAGCTGTCAGAGGGGAGGGCTGGGTGAAATGGTGAAGGGATTAAGAAAAAAAAATAAAACAGAACAACTCATAGACACAGACAAAGGTATGGTTATTACCATGGGGAAAAGAGGGTTGGGGCTGGTAAAGAGGGGATAAAATGGTTACAAAAGGACACTTGACTTTGGGTAGTGAACACATAATACAATATACAGATGATATATTATAGAATTGTACACTTGAAACCTATAAAATTTTATTAATAAATGTAACCCTAATAAATTCAATAATAAAAAATATAATTAAAAAATTAATGAGGGGGAAAAGGGATAGAAAACCAAATGCACTGCCCTCAATCTGCAGCTTTGAAAGAAAAACTAACTGGCTTCAGATATAGTGGGAAGAGAGTAAACATGTGAACCATATTTTATCAGAGCATATATAACATCCCTATAGAATTCTCCATATGAGCAAAGAAAGAGAGAAAGACCAAGTGTATAATTTGGAAGAAAAAATATCGAACAAAATCAAATTCCTCAAAATGAACTCACTATATAAAATAACACTGAGAATGTGAATTCTGCAAAAATGAACTCAGAGATGTGATGAAACAACTACATGAGATTAAAATGGCCATTGCAAACTTAAGAATACAAATTGAGGCTCAAAAATTCCACCATTATATAACAATATATAATTTAGATTTTTTTCTAAATGCAATTAATTAAAATGAAGAAAGGAATCCACATATAGAAGCAAGACCAAGGATTCCAGCATAAAGATAATTGGTATCCAGGAAGTTGAGAATCCAGCAAATGCAAGAGAAGATACATTTTAAATCTGTAATATAAAATAATCCCCTCAGATACTGAATCTAATACAGTATATTCTGTATTTTAAATAAATTTAATACCAAATAGTCAATGTCAAGACATGGCCTAGTAAACCTAGGGACTCTCCAAACTTCCCTATCTTCCTCCCAAAAATCATTTAATAAGAAGAAAAACAGCAGCAGATATTTGCAACAACATTCAATGTAAGAAGTAAAAAGCAATGTCTACAACATTCTAGGGTAACAAAAGTGTACACCAAAAATTCCACAACCTGTCAAGGCATTGTTTATGTATGAAGGCAATTGGCAGATATTCTTAAACAGGAATAAATTAAGATGATACAATGCTCAGAATCCCAACTTAAGAAAAACAAACAAAAAACGTAGACCTTTAATGTGTCCAATTAAGATATAAACAAAACAGACACCGAGGCACTGGAAATCCACGGTAAAAGGACTGGTGATGCACAGTGAGTCCAGCACACAGAGAACTATTGATAAAAACCAGGGGATCTGAGGTTACAGAACAAAATGTCAATGTTATATATGAGCAATGTAAAGTAATAATATATCTTATTAAAATGAGGAGATGTGAAAGTGGTAGTATATTCATCTTTGAAATACTTAATCAGACTTAAAAAATGAAATAGGCCATTTTGAAAAAATGATTCCTCTAAAAAAATGTGTAAACTCTTCTCCACACTATCCTGTCCTCATCTCCTTTGCTCTTCCTCTCCTTTCTTCATCTCTTCTCACTTCCTTCTCTCCCTCTATCTTTAACCTTAAAGGTATTATTTTAAGAGTCACTATATTGTCACAAAGAATCATTTGACACTAAAAATATCTTCATTTTCATTTTAGTTAATTTTTCTTTTATGAAATTCAAAATGAAACTAAAGTTGTTGTTTTTTATTTTAAAACACATCTATACAATGACTCCCATATATAACTTACTTCCATGTGTTCATCCACCCATCCACCTAATGCATCTAATTTCTAGTTGTATTTTTGCAGAGAGAAAGGAATTGGTTCATTAAGAGATGTATGAGATGGTGTTCAGCTAATGTTAAAAATGATCATTTTTAGAGTGGTAGAATTTAACTTTTCTTCTTTAAATTTCAGTATTGCTTACATTCTTTAAGTATATATAATTTTTGCCAAAAACAATAAAACATTTTTTCTTTAAAAACTGGAAGCTAATGTGCAAGAAGGCTTACTTAATATTCTAATTTTCAGTAGCTGAATCCAAATTGAATATTATTCACAAGTTTTATTTGGATAACTTGGGTGTTTAACACATATGTGTAAACAGCTTAGTTATTCATCCCTTGATATTTCCTCTCCTAAGTAAGAGGAGAGGACATTTAAAAAATCATTTTAATTTTCATAAATTGTAAGTTTGAGTTTAACTTAAATGTGTAATTGAGATGCCAGTCCTGGCATTGTGTTCATTCCTTAGGCTCTCCTGCAAAATCCCCTGAGACAGATTTTAAAATGATATTAGAAAATGTACTATGAAGCGTTTCCACTGGGAAAGATTTAATTTAAGGACACTGATGTTTTCCAATGGCCCCTTTTTCACGATTCAAGAACCATTTCTCACTTAAAGATCAAATCAAATATTATTCCGTTTCAAAACCTTCCTGATAAACAACTCAAACATTTCACTCACGACAAATCTGAGTGAGCATTAACCTTTTAAAAAATTTAAACTACCTGGGAGAGCAATCTTCTGCTTTCCTCTAACAAATTTCAGGTATGGCCTTTTTACTTTAATGGGAAGACACATCAAAATTGGGTTAGTCTCTGAACTGTCAGCGTTCAAAAGCCAATGGACAACTCACAGAATGCTAATACCGTCTCAGAAAATGTTTTTAGTGCTAGTTATTTGAAATAGTATTATGTTTTATTAAATTTTGAAAGGATTGATCATTGAGAGAATAACTTCGTAGGTGAAACCAATTTTGTCAAAACAAACAAAGCATGCTTACATTATTTTGTTCTTCAGTTGGAATTTTTCTTTTTCCTGTTGATTCTAAAATTGAGATTTAGTAAACCACATAGAAAAACCTAAATACATTTTAGTAGAATTATATAAAACATGATGAAAAATTGTTTTAAGTCTGAGGAAAAAAAGACCCTTTAAAAATATAAAGAAATATCTGGTAGTAGTTTCTCAGACCAATGCAAAACAATAGCCACTATTTTGTTTATATGACTTTTTACTCCCATAAGTCAATATACAGTGTGGGGCAAAAGTAGGTTTACAGTTGTGAGTACAAGAAACACAGAATTAATTCTTGTATTATTATTTATTAATAATTGTATTATTTTCTATAAGAACAAGTGTAAATCTACTTTTTCCCTACCCCATGTTTACAGGCAAAGCCAATGTTGTATGAAAACATTTAAAACTTGTGTCTGTCTTCCTAGTTAGTATTTCTTAAGAGTGAAGATTTTAGCATATTTCACTCTGCTTTTTTATTGAAAGGTTTTATGTTACTCTTGTTAATGCAGATAATAAAATATCTTTTATTTACATAGTATTTACCAAAGTGCAAGATAAGGAAAGGACAGCATGGACTGAATATCCAATATGGAAGATTTATACTTTTATTCTTATATTTTTATTGCTTTTCAGAAATGTTCTTTTATTAATTTTTTTAAAAAATATTTTATTGATTTTTTACAGAGAGGAAGGGAGAGGGATAGAGAGCTAGAAACATCGATGAGAGAGAAACATTGATCAGCTGCCTCCTGCACACCCCCTACTGGGGATGTGCCCGCAACCAAGGTACATATGCCCTTGACTGGAATCGAACCTGGGACCCTTCAGTCCTCAGGCCGACACTCTATCCACTGAGCCAAACCAGTTAGGGCCAGAAATGTTCTTTTAAATAATTACCATTCTGTAGTTATTTTTTATGTTTCAAATATTCAAATCCTTTCTAATTTATAAACATCATTTTTATTTAATGACTTGTTATTTGATTTTATAATATGATTAATGAATTTTAGATCTTCCTCATTTAAGTCTCTTAGATTTTTAAAAAACAATTTTAGATTAATATCTTTTTGGGGTACTTAATTTCTCAGTTCTGGTTCAGTCCTTAAATTTTTACTTCATTAACTACTTTTGTCTTTCTTCTTGTCTTTCACAAATATAATCCTGTACTAGTGCCTTTTGACCATGGCTTTTAGACTTTAGTTACACCTTTTGTATTTCATATGCTTTAAACAGTGGCTAGTGGAGTGCAGGATTATAAGGCTATGAATAGAGAAAGTCCTTACCACCAACAGACATAGAAACTTTCTCCATAGAAGATGGCATCTATCTAAAGTTAGTTCATCAAAAAGTCTTATTCCAGGACACTTGGAAAAACTATGGACAAAATTTGCCAGGACAATAAGTGCTGTTCACATGGAAATGGTAAACTTGACCTTTTAGAATGGTGGTGTTGCTTTTTGACATTCTATATAATCAAGTCATATAGGAAGCTGTATATTTTGAAGTTCACAGTTTCAGATAAGCTTTCACCTTAAATTGTCACACCATTGGAGCAGAAGGACAGTAGGATAACTTAGCCTGATTTTCATGAGAAGCTAAATGGTGTTGAAATTCCTAAATGAAAATAATAGAAGAGGCACTTGCATTCCTATAGCAACATGCAAATGAAGACCATCTTTCTAATGTGGACCACTCCCTTCATGACTAGTCATAGCAAGAGGCAGAGAGAGAGAGAATTTCAGATCATGTATCCATTTTAGTTTTCTTTTCATATTGACTTCTAGGAACAAAGAGCCAGTTTAGTCCCACTGTTAGTCTAGTCTTGCTTTGACTTAGTTTTGTTTTATCTATTCATATTCATATGTCTTGTAAATCATTTCAAACAGATTTTGGGATAAATCAGGGTGAAAAAAGTAAACACATACAGATTCATGAAAAAAAACAAAACAACCAACAGCCATTTAAATTACTTGAAATAGTATATCCACTTTATATATCAGCATATCAAGGCATGGAGAAGTGAAGCCACTTATCTAAACCAAATCAGTGTATCAGTAACAGATACAGAACTCTAAACTTAGGATCCCAAATCCCATTTAAGTCAATGTTTTCCTATTATCTCATTATCCTACAATAGTTTTAAGAAGAAACCAGTTTATGAAATAAAAGGACTATATTATTACTTACTGTTACATGCAATCTGAATTGATAGTCTTTGGAAAAGGAGGAAAATGAAGCAAATCAGTTCAGTTCAGGAACAGACATTTGTTGTCATTGTCTGTTTCCTTTAGAAGACGCTTGATATGATTTCAATCTTCTTGAACTTGTAGAGATTTAGTTTGGGTCCTAACATGTGGTCAAACTTTGAGAATGTCCCATGCGCACTTGAGAAGAATGAATATTCTGCAGCTTTGGGGTGAAATGTTCTATAAATGTCAATTAAATCCATCTGATATAGTGTGTCATTTAGGATCATGTTTCCCTGTTGATTTTTGTCTGGAAGATCTATCCAGTGAAGTCAGCGAGGTGTTGAAGTCTCCTACTATGTATGACTGCACTGCTATCAATCTCTCCCTTAAAGTCCTCCAGGAGTTGTTGTGTTTTTTAAAATATATTTAAAAATATATTTTGGGTGCATATATGTTTACCAGGGTTATATCCTCCTGTTTGATCCCTTTAGAATTACGTAGTGACTTTCTTTGCTTCTTGCTATGGGCTTTGCTTCGGAGTCTATTTTGTCAGATATAAGTATTGCTACCCTGCTTTTTTCCCCATCCCTTCACTTTCAACCTGTGGGAGTCCTTTGTTCTAAGGTGGGTCTCTTGTAGACAGCAAATATATGGGTCATGTTTCTCATCCATTCAGCTACCCTATATATTTTGATTAGAACATTTAATCCATTTACATTTAAGGTTTTTATTGATAGGCACTTATTTATTACTCTGAATTCTATATCTGATAAATTTCTTATCTCCATTTCATTCAACTTTTCTTTTATTCTTTCATTTGGGGCTTGTTTCTTTGTCTTCCCATTTTGGCTGCCTGTTTGGGTTTGTTTCTACGTATTAGGTAGATGTGTGGTAAACAGATGAGCTACAGGGGGACCAGGGTCAGAGCAGACTCATGTAGTCAGTTTAGGATGTCCTTGTCATCTGTTCTGACAAAAGATGATCACGGTCAGAACTATGGTTAATTCCTCTGTTTTGAGGAGACTTTGGGAGATGAACCCTGGCAATGCAGGAAGGTTCTGTAAATCCCTTTTTGCTGCAAGCATCTACCAACTGATTTCTGAAGCCAGAATCTGGCATCCTGGTACCAGTCTCCAGGAACTCCTGGCATGCCTTTACTAATCATTTCCTAGGCGCGTATTTCTTTGCACATATTTTTATTTCTGAATACTGCTATTTTCCTCTGATTTTTTTTCTCCCACAGGAGAATGAAACTTAAGTGTTGAAAATTCAACATCTAGAATCACAGTAAAGGCTATCAGAAAAGCCTTGGAAGTTAAATTTGCTGGGCCTTCCTACAGCTCAGCTAGAGATACTGTTTGGTAGCTGCTACCACAAATAAACATGGTAAACTCCTCAGACGACAGTATTCTCCTTGAAGAGAGGGAGTGGGAGGCCAAGCACGCAGTTGGCTCTATGATAAACCCACTCAGAGGGAAGTTTGGCCTTCAGAAGCCATGCAATAGACTCCTGGGCACCAAACCAATTTTTCAAATGAGACTATAATCCCATGTTGGAAAGACTATCTTTATGGATATACCTATTTTTCAGGCTAGGGCCATAAACTATCCCAGGATGATATGACTCAACTTCAAGTCTTCAAAGGGAGCAAATAAGACTTTTTATTGATAAGCTTTTTTTCTTTAAAGGACCTGCACTTTACGCAAGCTCTTGCACTTATCTACCTTTCACCATACACATTATACTTTTACTACATTATTTATAAGACTATTTGAATTGTTGGATGAATAATACATATTTCATAGTTATGCTACATATAAAGTTATTGTATACAATTAATCTTAATGCAAAAAATAAATTACTGACATGTATACATTTTTATGCTTATCTTCATAGTTTGAATTATTAGCATCTTTATTTATTCTTATATTCTCATTAATCTCATGGTGTAGCAAGAATCAAAGGGACCAGCTTTATGAATCAAGACTGTTAGTTAATTTTTATAACCCAGGAAAGCCTGATAGCCAGTAAGCTAGTTAGTTAGAAAGAAAAGCTCTTTAGTGGTTTAGATTTTCATCCAGTTCCTGTTTTTGGTGAGTATGAAGTAATACATTTCTTTCTATCAAAGGGTTTGAGCAGGAAAGAACTGTTGGGGAGGGGCAGCCGTTGGACTGGTGAGTGGAGAGCTGTAGAAGCACAAAACTAAACAGCTTTTCAATTTTGCTAAATTAGGATCCTCAAAAGGGAGGTTACTTTTTTGAAGGCATATGGGCTTTGAATAACCTGAATTCACAATCAAATGAAAATGAATTTTGAAGTTAATGCACCATATTTTCATGTATAACCTTCTTTTCACCCTCACTCTACGATCCTCTTTCACAGACATTTTACTCTTAAAATAAGGCACTGGAAGATGAGGTAAGAGGTTATGCATTATTGTTCATTACAACAAATTGAGAAAAATCGGTTTTTTGCTGTAGCAGATTAAACATCTCTCAGTACCTGCAGCAAGAAACTCATCAGCATTTCAATGGACACTGACAATATTTAAATGGAATCTGGAATTTCCAGTTAAAGATATGGAAGGAAGGCTGCCTCTGCCTGATTCTTCTTCCTGAAACTGACCACCACGAATACAAACACAGGAAGGAAAAACACATTTTGGGTGAATCTAGAAAATGGCCACAACCCTGAAGCATGAAATAGATGTGCTGCCCAAAGCAGTGAAAATTGGACCTGGGCCAGGGAAGAAGCGAAGAGCAAGCCCATTCCACTGCGGCTCTCAGCCTACAATCTTTGGTGCCTTGTCCGAAAAGACAAGATCAAGGTGTGAGGACGGGTGTGCATGAGATCCCTGAGCTACTCATCACATCAAAGGGCAGCAGGAGGGCGAGCCAGGTGGGAAAACTTACATTTATTGCATCTCAAATACAAATCCGGGCTCTTAGTTTGTAACAAGGAGGAGAAGAGTCACCTCTGCAGCTGTGTTTCTGATACATTAGAAAAAAAGGCAAGTGCAATGCCCAGGACTGGTGACGAGAACGCTTCACTGTTAGCCTGGCAGAGCAGCTAGCCAAAAGCAAAGGCTGTCTCCTTGCAGGAGGGCTATACGAAGAAAATAATATGGAAATTGAGGCTAAAGAGTAAACTCATTGATATTACTCTGTGCAACTCCAGTCAATTTTCCAGTCAATGTAATTAATGCCCAAAGCCATGTGCCATCACACAGTGTCTTGAGGTCCCCCAGGCTTTGTTCCCTTTAATTCTTACTATATAATTTAAAATATTTACTCCTTACCAGTCTTGATTCATAAGCCTGGTCCTTGTGATACTTCCGACGCCATGAGATGAGTGAGATTATAAGAATAAATAAATATGCTAATAATTCTAACTATGGCGAGGAACACAAAAATGTGAAAGTCAGAAATACCATTATATTTTTGCATTAAAATTAATTTTTATAAAATAAATTCACTTTATATTTAGCTTCCCCTTTGGCTCATCTTCCACATTGTAGTTACAAATGGCTGGGCTAGGGAAAATACAAAAATCTCCTCTAAAAGATGAGTAGCATTCAGAAAGAAAACTAATTTTAAGCAAAATCAAAACAAAATTGCCACGAGAAAAAAAAAGAGAGAGAATAAAGGGCATAAAAAACTAGAGGCAGATGAGAACTTTACAGCAGAAAAATTATTCTGTAAAGCAGGTAAAAACTATAGACAGACAGCTTGAAAACTAAGAAATTGCAGAATTTGAGACCTCTTGATGATATAAGAAATCTAAAAACACATCCATGTGCTCAGAAATAAAAAAAACAGGAGATGAAATTTGAACTGGAAGAGGCAGGGTAAACATTAAAAAGTGTGTGTGGGGGGGAGGTAATAGGATCATATTTCATGCTTGAGATGTGACATTGAGATATAATTTGATTCTTTAATAACTCATCTAGATTATTTTCATTTACATTTTGGATAGTTATTTTTTCAAAGATAATTGAAAAAGAAACATCACACATACTCCCTTCTTATGAAAACAGGAGAGCAGGAAAGTGCCACACATCATTTGCATGCATTTTGTATAAATATAAACTGCACAGAAAGATCAGGCACTTCAAATCACAGAAGGTCAAGCACTTCAAATGTTACAGTAATATAAATTCAAGCTGAATCAGGAAAATTGTGCCGGTCCATGATGACCACTTAAATCGCCTATCTTCTCTGTGCAGCTTGGCAAGGCGTTCCCACCAGAAAGCAGCAGGAGGTACATGGAAAGTTTAATACAATGCCTCCTCATATTAGCAGGCCTAATATCAAATACCTTATCTTGAAATCCCACTGTATAGGGTTAGAGTCTAAAGTGTTATGATGACAAAAAAATTTGGACTTTCTTCTAAAATTCTCCCCTATTAGGATGGTGTCAAATATGTTAAGGGTTGAAATAGTATAAGTAACAGTTTTACAGTGACCCAGACACTGGTTTTCTCAATACATATATATTCAATTTGGCTAAGTAGTCATTTTTAGTTTGCGAAAAAATATATTTATGCCTGATTTGTCTAAAACTTAAGGGATTGGGTTCTGGCCTAGATTCTTCAAAACAATATTTGGCCTGGATGGTGTGGCTCAGTGGTTGAGTGTCAACCTATGAACCAAGAGGTCATGGTTCAATTCCTGGTCAGGGCACATGCCTGGGTTGCAGGCTCAATCCCCAGTGTAGGGCATGCAAGAGGCAGCCAATCAATGATTCTCTCTCATCATTAATGTTTCTCTCTCTCTCTCTCTCCCTCTCCTTTCCTCGCTAAAATCAATAAAAATATATTTTAAAAAACATTTGAACTTTATTTTATAAACAATATTTCACCTGCTCTGTTGAATTTGGACATAGTCTTAGTACTTTCTTGCTTTAGTGGAGTTAGAGATCCTTACATATATATATTTTTTTTCCTCCAGGCTCTCTCTGCTCTGAACAGATGGAGTTTCCATGAATAAATTCAGCAAAACTCACTCAGGATATAAGAGACTGGAATATTGGGTTGAAGTCTTCTCCTAAAAGATTGCAACTTGGCTGCAATCTTCTAGATTTCTGGTCCTTCACGTGAAGTGGTTGTTGTTTTTAAGTTGTTTTATTTTATGAGTTTGAATTCAGCTCAATTAGTCAGAGAGGGAAACCATCAAACTACCTTAAACCACCTAACATTTTAGATTTAAAAAACATAAATTATATGTATATATATTCATAGAATCCTAAGCATAATGTAATTATTATTTTAATAATGTCCTAATTTTCCTAGATTAAAATAATATTGGCCCATACTCAGGAGACCATAGAGTTTGTGTAATTGTTCTTATACGGTTGGTTATTAAATTTGGGTTGAAACACACACACCTTTACTTGGTCCCAAATTTTTTTTAATATATTTTATTGATTTTTACAGAGAGAAAGGGAAAAGGATAGAGAGTTAGAAACATCGATGAGAGAGAAACATCGATCAGCTGCCTCCTGCACACTCCCTACTGGAGATGTGCCCACAACCAAGGTACATGCCCTTGACCGGAATTGAACCTGGGACCCTTGAGTCCGCAGGCCGACACTCTATCCACTGAGCAAAACTGGTTAGGGCTAAATGGATTTTTATTGTTTAATAACTTAAATATTATTTAGCTAATATGCTGATTTCAGAAAAAATAGGAAGATAATGAAGATTATCAGTTCAAATACTTTTTTATACTTTAAGATAAGAATACTAACCTAGTTAAAATAAGGGAAACATTTTTCTTTTAACAATTTGAAAATATGAACAGTGTAATAAGAGTTTAGTTCAAAGATTAGATTTTTAACTTTGAGACTTGATCAAAGACCCAAACTGAATGACTTTATATATTACTAGAAGCCTGTTGCACGAAAAGATTCATGCAATAGGCCTGGGTCCCAGGTACCGGAGGAAAACCAGTGCCGCTCAGGCCGGAGCCACCTTCACAGTCCTCACTGCTCTGGCCGGAGCCGCCTTCAGTCTTTGCTCTGCTGCTTCGTGCCTATGTATGCAAATTAACCGCCATCTTTGTTGGCAGTTAATTTGCATATCTCGATGATTAGCCAATGGGAGGCGTAGCAAACGTACAGTCAATTTCAATCTTTGTCTATTATTAGATAGGATGTTCCTTTGACACTTAAAGGTGTTTATACTACCAATAACATTATAAAAATAAATAACTATAATGTTTTTAAGCTAAGCTTTACCATACTAATTGAATTTTTATTTACTTTAGTCTATATACACTACATTAAAATTACTTTTAATGAAAAAAATTTGCATTTTACCTATTTATTTATTTTATTGTTAAAATAAATTTTAATATAATTCAGCATAAAAATTTACCTGTATGAAACTGAATTAAGAAACTTTAGGGTATCAAAGTTTTAAACTGCCTATATATGCTCTTTTCATTACAGAATGGAAATGGCTATCTTAAATAATAAAAGGCAAATTGACCGAACAGCAGAACGACCAATCACTATGATGCTCACTGACCACAAGGGGACAGACACTCAATGTAGGAGCCGGGCTCACAGCTGGCAAGTGCAGCAGTGGTGGCAGGAGCCTCTCCCACCTCCTCAGCAGCGCTAAGGAAGTCCGGGGAGCAGGCCTAAGCTATCAGCCGGACATCCCAGACTACGAGGGTTGTCCTATTTAGTACTATCTAAATTCAAGGACCTTGAAACCTTAACAAGGGTTTCCAGACTGCGAGAGAGTGCAGGCCAGGCTGAGGGGATCTCCCACCCCACCCCATCCCTACCGAGTGCACAAATCTCGTGCACCAGGCTCTAGTTTTGTATAAAAGCACAAACCTTCTAAATAAACATGTGTTTTTAAAAGTCCTCTGGAGGCCAGTTTATACACCTTAAGTATGGGGGACTATTTCTGAGTACTCTGCCCATAACAGCACACAGGAAGGGACACATGGGAAGAGGCTAACTGGTCAATATTGCAGGATCATCAATATAAGAGATTCAGATTGCAAGGCAGTCTCCGGGCAAAGAAAATGTTGTGCTGTTTTGTAAGAACAAACATGCTACTGATCCAAACAGAATAAAGTTCTTTGTACTCATTTTCATAGGATATCAATGGATTTGTAGTGATTTTTCCACTCTTGTACACCTACAGCCTCTTTGTTTTTAACCAATATTGCCCATTTGCAAATGTAGCCAAGGTTAAGAGTGAATTAGTGACTTTAAGCTAAAAGTCCCACACAGAATTCAAACCCTTGATATTGAATACTCTAACCCCGTGGTCGGCAAACTGCGGCTCATGAGCCACATGCGGCTCTTTGGCCCCTTGAGTGTGGCTCTTCCTAAGCCTTAGGAGTACCCTAATTAAGTTAATAACAGTGTACCTACCTATGTAGTTTAAGTTTAAAAAATTTGGCTCTCAAATGAAATTTCAATCGTTGTACTGTTGATATTTGGCTATGTTGACTAATGAGTTTGCCGACCACTGCTCTAACCAATCTAGTCATTAACTCAGCAAGCAATGAGAAAATCAAACAAGATAATTTCAAGAACTATAAAATAGCACAATGTGAACTATTATCATTGAGAAAGCAAAATTAATCTCATCAAAATAGATATGTGATATTCCTTCTGAATGCCCCCCACCCCAAACACATTTATGTCAAATAACCTTAAGAATTTTTATGTTAATTTTGTTCAATCCTACTAGGTTCAGTATACTTTGGTTACAAAGTTAAATTCAGAATAAATGCTTTAAATTATGTATAGGTAAATAAAATGAAATTCTCTGATTTAAACTCCTTAATATTGGAACTTTAAAAACATGTAGCTGCTAAATTGATACTAAATCATTGTCCATGATCCTGTTAGCAATGTCTTCACTGACTCTATCAGTCCATTTGGGCTCAGATTATTGTAGGGAGAGTAAAAAGAGTTACATATAGTAGAAGTGAAAATTTTTGAGCAATCTGAAAGAGAATTTGATACTCTAATGGTGGATGGATGGATGGATGGATATAATACTTGAGGCAGGAGGTGTGATTTAGGATTTAATGAGGATAACTACTTTCTCCAATCCCTGGCTACAACATATTTCTTATTTCATCTTACTTCCTGAACAATATGATCCCTTTTATTTTTCTCTTCTTATTTCCTAATTGACTTCCAAGTCTCCTTTCTTCCCTGGCTCTCTTTCCACCAATGATGACTTCAGCTAATGGTTTTCCCATGGTTCCACACTTGACAGTCTTCTTTCTTCAGCCAACAGGCTCTCTCTAGGAGATCTCATTCACGGCCCTATTCAGTACTATCTAAATTCAAGGACCTTGAAACCTTAACAAGATAGAGCTGTATATCCATCAACAGAAAAAAATCATAGTTTTGAGTAATCTGATAAATACAACCCAGTCTTCTCTCTTGAGTTCTATACTCATCTTCTCAACAGCTGAATAAACCTCCCCAAGGAGTGCTTTTGTAAATGCAACATGTACAAAATCATTAAAACGAGTCTCTGTTTCTGTCTTCTCTACCTTAATATTCACTATCTGCCCACTGCCTAAATGAGAAAGAAGCATTAGAGTCACTTTTGACATCTTTGCTCCCTTTTATAGTCTTCCTAGTTCATCACCATTGTTCCTATTGTGTCTACAACATTTTCAATTGTGCCTCTTCTCTATATTCCTTTTCTGTTGGGCAGTCAATTCCTGACATCTTCTGTTCTATGGTATTTTTAAATGTATAAGTTCTGGCCACCAAGGCACAAACATTGTCAACAAAATTAAGAACAATTCAGAAAAGGAACTCACTTAACTTTTCTAAATTTTAATACATGAGTTGTTTCTAATTTAAACGGAAAGACATGATGGAAAAGCCTTTTAAAAGAAACAGCATGTAGATGAGAGAACTGGGACAGAAGATCCAAGTTCTATATATTGACATCAAATTTGTAGTTGAAATTGAAATATCTAGGTTATAGAAAAAGTTAGTTCATGTTATAAATTCTAATTCTGAATATGAACCTTTCCTTACTTTCTCAACATCCGCTTTTTACTAGCATTTTATTGCTCACATGATAGTAAAGGACAAGGTATTTCCAGTTCTGATACCATCATATATCTGAAAATGTCAAAAATAACCCTTGCTTAATGGAGACTGTTAATTGGCTCTGATTATGGAAATACTTATGACTCATAAGAAATCAACACTTTAAAAATGAGCCTCATCCACCTCTATTCTATTTGAAGGTGAAAGTTTAGATAGCTCTTACTCCATCTGATGAGATAGTAAGATCTTAGCTGTTTATTACTCTTTTAAATGAGGTATAATGCTACTCACTGATACTTTTGTAAACTCAGTATGTCTGGACAGCAGAGGTAGTTCTCTATTTCAAATACCATTATGTTCTACCTCATATCAAATTATTTTATTTCATCTCTAATGATAGTAAGTTCCATTCAGAACATTATTTTCTATATCAATCAATGTACAAAATAGGACTTTTGTTATGTGATGATGATTTAGTGTAGGAAAATCATGAATGTAGGACAATTAGTAACAACTAACCTGGATAATCTGACTTTTAAGTGAGGTCTTTTGATTACGCTTCACTTGAAAAGCAAGATTCCAACTAAGAGAAGTACCTGAAGTTACTAAATACATTTATCAATAAATTTCTTTTTTGGTTTTACATTAATCAAAATAGCACATTGGGTACTAATGCAGTTCTATTAAAAGCATACTGAATAATTAATATTTTCTCTTCCTCATAACGTATTAACTTCTTTTCCTACAAGAAGACACTACTAAGCATAATTTTGTAATTTTGATGTTCTTCACTGAGTTGACATAGGTCAGAGAATGCAACCTGGCACCTGGCCCACTACAGCATTCCACTTTCCCAAATTAACACAACTTTGAGAAAAGATGGATTCTTCTAAAATATTAGATTAATTTCATGTTCCTCCAAGCACAATACCAACTTTCTCTTCCATCCCTCCATTAATGCTAAAATAATGTAGAGTATTTCATTAAAAGCCCAAGTAATATTATGTAACACCCCCACACCACCATAATTCCTTCATTTGTTTGATTTTGTGTCATAAAATCCTCCACTTATTTTATGCCAGAAAGTAATAGGACTGAGTTTTGTTTTGACACTGCATCAATGACCCAATAACAGTGATTTGAAAGACACGTTTATAAAACTTTGTTCTATGTGAGGTGTGGGATACTTGGGACATCAACTAAAAAGTTAACATTGACCTTGAAGTTGAACATTTATTCTCAGGTATATATGTGATTTTAAGTATATAGGGTAATAGTGAACGATCTCTTTCTATGGAAATCTTGATTTCTAATTTGCATTTCTCTTTCATAAACTCCAGTCATACAGTGGGCATCTGGAGACCACTGAGACCTCCTTCCCTCAGGTACTCCAGTCATACAGTGGGCATCTGGAGACCACTGAGACCCCCTTCCCTCAGGTCTGTGTTATCTAAAACCCTACTGAAAATCACACTAGCAGCAAGATTCAGGAACAAACACTCATTTAGTGTGATTTCGAGTTTGATGCACTAACTTACATACTAGGTTTTAATTAGTGTTGAGTGTCTCTTGATATTTTGGCATCAAATATTAGTCAGCCATACTGCTTTAATCTCCATTTTGTTGTTTGTATATGTATTTAAATCTATCTGGAGCCACTGGTTCAAATTTATACATATCTGAGGTGGTGCTATTTGTAAGTTGTAAAAATACAACTAAAGGTTCTTATATTGAAGCTTACTTTTGAGTGTCTAAATAACATTTTTGTATGAACACAATTTGTTCTTTTGAACAAACTGCTAGAACATCTTCCAGTATAAGACTACTTGCTGTCTTATTAAGATTACATTTTACTCACTAAAATATGTTATTCCAGCAGTAGAGAATTAAGTATAATTATGACAATAATTTACTTAACCTATACACCACCTAGGCAGCAGAACTGAATAACAAGAAACACCTGCATTATTTACTTAGTAGCATAAATACTTAAAAATGTATTTAATTCATAGTATGCTAGTCAATCCATAAATAAGTAGCAAATGCCATTGTTCGCTACTCAGTATTTAATGTGCTTTTCATACATTTTAAGAGAGGTAGTTGACTAACAAAATAGGACAAGAGGCATTAATGCATGGAAAAGACTAACAGATCACAGGGGGGAGCAAGGGAGAGGGACTGGAAGAGATTAGCCAAAGAACATACATGCACATAGTCATAGCCCATGGGCACACACATTTAGTGCTTTTATGTCTATTTCTTCCAGTTAGATTCCTAGAAATGGAATGACAGAATGACATACTCTTTAGCTTGGAAACCCATACAGCTTTCTTGTAGGATGCAAAAGGAAGTGATGCTTCTAAAGATTCTTAACTTAGTGTCAGCACAACCTCTTCAAACTGTTACTAACTTGAATGACCAGAGAGTTATTTAATCCAGAGTCTAAAATGAAATGCCTCACAAAGTGCTTGAATGCCATTTCTATTTCTCAAGATCACTATAGAGTTTCTTAAGGTATAATCAGTCCAAGGCTCTAAAACTGAAACTTTATACAGAAAACTTAAAATAATTTCATGTATCCGCATGATGAGCTATTTTTGGAATAAGATCCGGTCATTCAAATCGACATCAAATGGACCTTGAGTGGCATCTTTGGAATTTTAATAAGAAAAACTGCTAAACAATGGGAATAATGGCTTTCAGAAGACACAAAAACTCTATTTGAAAGAAAGCTTTTAAAATACTCTTATTATGACAATGCATCTCCAATATATTAAATAAGAGGTATTTCAAATAGAACAAAATATGAGAAAAGGAGAAAGTAGTAAAAAAAAAACAACAAAAAACACCAGATTTTCTAATATCAAAAAGATCACACCAGGCTGCTTTAGATCACTGTGTTCTGATGAATTCTAGAATTCTATGTATCAAATTATAGATAATTATTTCATGTCCCTTCTAATTTCCTCTTTTTATGCCTCTCTTTAATTTTCTTATTCATCATTTTGGGGAAGACAGGAACAGTTACATAAAAAGCTGACTATTAAATTGTGCTTAATATATTTAGGAACATACTTGAGATTAGTCTCTCTTCTCTTTATTTCCTAAATGCCATCAGCATTCCTTTTTGCATTCTTTTTTCTTGTCTCACAGGCACATACATATCTAGGAGAGCCAGAAGAGCGACATTCTCAAGGGCACAGAATCTGGAGTCAAACTTAATGAATTCTAGCTCCCTGATGCTGGACAATATACAAAACCTGTAAGTGCTTCAGGTTCTTCATCTGTAAATGTGAATAATAATGGTGTCAACCTCCTGTGGTTATTGTAAAATACTAAATAGGTTAATGTCTCTCTTAAGAACAGTGTCAGATACATACCACATGCAATTCACATTCCAACCAGTATTATCTGTAGTTTTTCAAGTATCCAGTTGCATTATGGAACTAAATTATTGCGTTTCTTAATAAAATACATGTCATACATGTATAAATAACTTCAATAATGCAACAAATGTTTAAATAAAACAATGCAGCTTTGCTATTAGTTGAGATTATTAAAATTAGAAATTCTTTTTCTAAGTTCTTTCCATTTTTATGATACTACGTTATGCTGGGTTTTGTAAAGATTAAACAACTAAAAGGCAGAAATGGCCCATTTCACTTAAGACTCACAATTTGAATAAAAATAAATAATAAACAGATGAGGTGATTAAGTCATGCCATTGAAAAATATGTCAAGTGGCAAAATGAGACTACTGACAATACCTGACAACAGTATGTGGGTAATATTTGTATCTAAGTATATTAATTAAGATAGCTTTGAATGAATATTGTTTATTCAATTTAATACATATTTGAAAGTATTGTACACTGGGTTAACCATTGCAAGGTTAAAAAATGTAAGTCAAGTGTAGTCCTTGGCTTTTTGGTGCTTACAAACTGAAGGCAGGATAAAATAATATACAAATAAGCATAGCATGAAGCACAGTAATGTGTCATAAGATGAGGCAAACTCAAAGAATCAGGGGCTTTAATAATTCATTCATTTGATTAATATTTGTAGAGCACTCACTATGACCAGTTCTTGAAGTGCTTGGAACATAACAGTTAAATTAAAAATTGGCAAGAATTCCTTTTTTTCATTAAGTTTATATTCTTATTGGGGCACAAAATTTACATCCTGGCCAAGTGACTGGAAAGGGATTCCTGAAGAAAACCTGGCACAACAGGCCATAGGAAGCACTAAACAGTGCAGAGGAATTAAGAAGGAGAAAGCTGAAATATGGTCAGGCAGTGAAGTGGTCATCGCAATGGGAATAAGCAGTTTTAATGGAGTGAAACAGATGAAAGAGATTTTAAAGGGCTGCATGAGTGTTATGGAAAGTACATCGAACTGGCAAAAAGCAGCTAGTTACAAATGAAGACAGGCTTGTTCCATTGCCTTCGAAATTAAGGTGAGAAAAACAAGAAGTCTTTATATGATGAAGGCTGGATAATTTCCTCAGTGCAATAAACAACATTCCGCTCACTCAACCATTATTGTTGCAACAGATGACAGCTGTGAAAATGCAAGATAAAGAAGCATCTGCCACGTGCATTGTTCCTTTTAAGTCAAATGTTTTATACACTGAAACATGTACTTATCAATCTTTTATGGAAACACTGTAGATATTTTTAAAATGCCTTTTTTTCTCAGAGAGTTGGTTTTCTTTAAGAATTTGAAAGAGAGAACGTCTATAAGATTTAGTAAAGAATGGAATGGCTTTCTTGTCCTTGAATTTTAAAATATCATAACATGTCTTTGGGTTTATTTGCCTGAGGATGAGAAGATTTGATCACTCATTATGGATCAGTAGATCATTAGATCTGCAAGTGATAAATAATTAAACCTACATTTTATGGGAGAGAAATGAGGTCCATAAACATTTCAAGCACCCAAGATTATATAGCCAGTGGGACAACTAGACAGGACTTGAACTTCTTTCTTCTTTCCAATAAACGTTTCATGCTTAGTTACACCACTGACACTAAATCAAAATTTCCCCCTGATAGTATTCCCCATCAAACCAAGCTGTTTCCTTTCTCTAATAGTGTCTTCACACATCACAACAGCTGGGATGGAGGGTTGTGTGCCATGATGCTGTGGATGCTTCAATCCTCCTTAACAGAGGTGAGAACCAAGCTTCCAATTTTACATGAAGGTGTGGTGACATTAAAAGTGTGAATGAATACCCACCCAGCATGGCACAGTGGCTGAGTGCCAACCTATAAACCAGGCAGTCACCATTTGATTCTCAGTGGCTGGCTGCATCCCCAGGGTGGGGTGTGCAGGAGGTAGCCAATCAATGATTCTTTCTCAACATTGATGTTTCTATCTCTCTATCCCTCTCCTTCTCTGAAATCAATAAAAATCTATTTTTTTAAAGTGTGAACAAATAAACTGTATCTAACTCTGTGCTTATTTCCATTCATGCTGCAGATGGAGATGGAGATGGAGAAGGCTGAGGGCCACAGAACCTTGTAGGAGATTTGCATTGTTTGCCCTCTAAAGCCTTTGGTGTGAGCTTTTCATCTAATGTAGCAAAGGAGAAGGAATTGGTCCCAGTTACTAGAACAAAAAACTATTTTATTCCCTAAGCTTTGGCTGCTTAAAAAACAAACAAGTGCCCTAACTGGTTTGGCTCAGTGGATAGAGCATTGGCCTGCGGACTCAATGGTCCCAGGTTCGATTCCGGTCAAGGGCATGTACCTTGTTTGTGGGCACATCTCCAGTGGGGAGTGTACAGGAGGCAGCTGATTGATGTTTCTCTCTCATCGATGTTTCTAACTCTCTATCCCTCTTCCTTCCTCTCTGTAAAAAATCAGTGAAATATATTTAAAAAACAAACAAACAAGCAAGCAAAAAAATAATCAGTTACTTAGTTCAACACTTCCTTTTCTACCTCCCTTCACCTCCAGCCAAAGATACAAATCCTGACCCTAAACATTTAAACTAAAAAGCATGACAGTTATTTACAGTAATAAGCAGGTAGATGACAACAAAAGTCATGAAAACAAGTCATTAATTACTTGTTTCTCAAAGTTCTAACATACAACTTTCCCATGTTTCATAACCAGTCTTTTTAATTGCCTGTCTGCTACTCACAAATGCATTGTGCTTGAAAACTAGCATGAAATATAAATATAACTACAATTTATTGAGGGCTTAACATGAATGCTAGGCACTATCCCAGATAGTTTACATTTTACTAAAACTTACAATCATCTTGAGAATTATTAGAAGACCCATTTTACAGAGCCATTGTGGTGTTGCTGGATGTCTCATCAGATATTTTCCATATATAGCATCTGTAATACTTAACTTAAAAGTACTCTTTTAAGCATTTTAGTTGCATACCACATTAATGTGACTTTTTATAGTGTACAGGGGTACTGGCTGGAAAACAATATTCAGATAAGGAGGGAAAACTATCTAGAGGAATAAAAATGATGCCTTACAGGTACAAAAATGAAATACAGTCACAAATATTATATGTTTATGGAAAAATAGAAAGAATAACTACCTTTTACCATTAATACCTCATAATTGATTAATAAACCCTTCCTTATTGGAATTTATATCAAGCTAGCTACTGAGTTTTTCTTTAACCCATGTATTCAATAAGTATTTATGAAATGCCCACATTGGCCAAACATGAGTTGCTGCTGCTGGGTTAACCTCCAAGGGAAACAGAGGTGAGTGAGACCTGTTCTGCACTCAGAAATTTTAGTCTAACAGGAAGGAAGGTATGCAATACAAGTATGTATTGCAAAATATACTAGATGTTGTGAAGGTGAAAGCCAGGGGTTATCTTAACAAGTCTGTTTGGATTAGGACATTGTCTCTACATATTTCCCAAATAATATTTTGGAGAATAGCAGTTAGCAGATTCATATTGGCTTAGTGAGTTGACAACAGGAAATTTAGAAAGACACAATGGTATGGTATCCAACAGAGGTGAGTCTTGATGGGGCAACAGGAGTCCAGAAAAGTCAAAGCCCAGGCCTGGGCTGAGGAGGGTGGTGGGGGTGGGACAGATGGTGCTGATGTAGTCAGCGCCTCTGAAGGCTCCTGACATCAGAAGGGAGTTGGATTACATAATTAGAGGGAATATAGGGAGCACACATTTAGAAATAATTCACATACTTGCTTAGGGTTAGGCCAATCTCTTTCCTATCAGTTGTAATGTTTGCGTGATTACATTAACAACTTTAAGGAAAAGTAAGGAGAAGATTAACTGCACATTTAATGTAGTAGAAGAGGTAGCTTGGGAGCCATAAGCATTTACAGGAAAATAAATAATATATTTGTTTCATAAATAAGAATTTGTAAACCAAACTAATTAGAGCAAGGAGAAAAAAAGCTTCCCTCCTTAATCTGGTTGCCATTAATATTGCAGTAATTATTTTTGCATTTCTGTAGAGCTAATTAGAAATCAACTTTATATAATTAGATAGTAATACTCTCTGTTATGTTTTCTAACAACTCTCCATTTAACAGTGTCATAACTCGCTGTAGATTCTTAATCATTTTCATGATAATAAATAATCATAACTTTTATTCTAGTCAGCCATGGCTACTTATTCCAAACTAACTATTTTTATGTTTATTTCAGATTTAATACGTCTTGGTATACTATAGAGTTCTTAAGTTAATTAGTCAAAGTCAATTTAACTTAGTTTGCTAATTTACATCCATAAAATAGCATTAGTTTCTTCTCATACAATATGACTTCATTTGTATACTTTCAAATAGAAGTTTTTGTGCATGGTATTTAATTTCATTTTTTCTTTGACTTGAATCCATTCTACTTCTAGGGATGGATTCTTATTTGACTTCTTTGGGACTTCTCAAAGCTGAAAACAGAAGAAAAGATGTTGGAATACATCTTCCTCATACCTGCCTATACAACTAAAAATTTTGTTTCAAGAGATAGAGTTTTATCATCACCAGTTAAAAAGCAAGAGTGCCAATATTCCGATAAATAGGAAAGGACACTGAAATAGCATGAACAAATCCTATTTCAAAGCTTCTCAACTTTTATTAAATAAACCATAATGTCAAAAGGCAATTGTCTCCTGTTTCCATATTCTTTTTTAAAAAAATGCTTTGTTCCAAAGTATTTTTATAGTCCAAAATTATGGCATACTGGGCCATTATTATTTCTGAAAAACTGCAATAGATTTTGGAAATTCTGTATTCTGAGGAGGATAATAGTTAGTAACTGATTGCTTAATATTTGCAGTTGAAAACCTTACTAGGTGTACCGGTTAATAATGCGGATTTTTTTCAATAGATGGAGTTACACATATGTTAATATAGATGTGTCTTGATATGTATGCTATTTTGTTGTATTGATAGCAAGCTTCAAAACTTCATATGTCAAATTTTCTGAAGGTGTTAACATCATAGATATTTTTATGCTTAAAAATGTCAAATTTCGTGCCAAAAAAGAGCATTTGTGGGAAGTTTTAATTCATTACTTTATTTTGATGAAAAGTGCTGCTGAAGTTATCATATACTTCGGGAAGCTTATGGTGAACATGCTCCATCTGAAGATACTTGTGAATGCCGGTTTAAACACTTTAAAAATTATGATTTCAATGTGAAAGACAAAGAACATCTAGGCTAATTTGAACCACGCTTTGATTGTAAAACGACCAGAATGGGCCAGAAGACACCCTCATGATAAAGCACCCTCACACACTTCAAAACCAGTTAAAGACATGTTAAAAGATCTTGCCTGGGAAGTATTAACCAACCGCTGTATTCACCAGACCTTGCTCCTTCAGATTACTGCTTGTTCTGATCGACGGCACACATACTTTCTGAGCAGCACTTCAAAACATACGAAGAAATGGAAAATTGGGTCTCTGAATGGTTTGCCTCAAAACAAGAAAAGTTCTATTGGGACAGTATCCACAAATTACCTGAAAGATGGGGGAAATGTGTAGCTAGTGATGAACATTACTTTGAATAAAGCACTTTTGATTTTTCTCTTGAAATTATCGTGTTTTCTTTGATTACAAAATCTGCATTATTAACCGGTACACCTAGTAATATTTCTAAGAGACAATATATAAAATTATTTTAAGAATCTGGTGAATAAACCTATCAATTTGAGTATTATAAATACATGCATTATTGTTACATTTTTAAAAAGTGTCAAAATATTGCATAACATATATCAATTGAATTATTACACTCTAAGAAAATATGTAAGTCAATGCAAATATTAAAATTTTGTGGAAGATTTTTGGCTGTGTATCTTTAACATATGTATATTTTTTGCAATTATATATGCAAAATATGTTTAAGACAGTGCTTCTTTTCCTTTGGCTGAGATTCATAATTTAGGAAGAGTTTTCATAGAACTATTATATATTCACACATACCCATATATAAGTATTCTTGATAATGAAATCAGTTATAGTGAGTATCTTGAAAGTTGAATGTTCAGTACTAAAAGTATTTCTGCATTAACAAAAATAATACTAAGAAAATAAATAAATATTCCCTTTGGGAAGCTGATAAGAAAGATCTCCTAACTCAATAAAATTATACACAACACTGCTGTTTTACCTCTTCCATAAATTCAGACAAATTTAGCCTGTTGGCTAATTATACCAATGCTATAATTACTTTAGAAGATTCAAATCTAAATAAGGCCCAATTTTTTCAAGATTCAGTATTTAGTTTGTGAATACCATAAGTAAAGGCAGAGACTAAGAACCAAGTTCTAATTTAAATTCTGTATTGAATACTCAAAGCATTTGAGCAAAGGGTTATGAAGGATTGGCTAAGGGTTGTGAAACAAAGCATCCTATTATTGGTGGCAAATCTAATTCTTTTCTGTCTGGTTCCTACATGCACTAAGTGAAGGTGAACCTACATAACTGCTCCAAGGTAATATTAGGCCCAATATCCATTATTTTTTAACCTGTTTGTAACAGTGACTACTGAAATATTTAGCTGACACTACCAAGCACAATTTAGCCCAATGGGTACAAAAGTAGTGTGCCATATTGGGGATGCTAAGAGCATGTAGATTACCTGGACACAATTCTTAAAGAACCCCTAAGTAGCAATCTTCCTCCATTGCCTGGTGGTAGCAACATCCACAACTAACTACCCAATAAGTGAGTCTTTGTGATGAGAATAAGCCTTAATTGTTACATAGGCCACTGACTTGTACACTCATTCCCAAAGGAATCAGTCACATTAGGCAAGGTGCAAAGGATGAATAACATCGACAGTGTTACTATTATCTATAAAGTATTATTAAATTACTCAAAATTCTTCTATTATTGGCAATTGATAGAATCATCTAATATACAAAAGTATTAAAGCTCTATGAAATACACATATTTACAAATTCTTTTCAAAAAGTTAAATCATTAATAAGATAAATTAAGCTATTATGAATGTATTTTTAAAGTAAGTATTTCTATTATCCCTAAGTTTTCTCCTGCTCATGGGGTCAATTTTAAAAATCTACTAGCCTGGAATTTAAGGTTCTTTATAATTGGGTCCTAAGCACATATTCACTATGAGACATACAAGCACTGGTGAAATAATTAGAATTTCATCATTATAATGTTTTCTTTATCTACTATGACAAATGAGCTCTTTCTTACTAAATTCTTAAAGTATTCACTGACTCAATCACTCAAAAATATTTAAATAATAATATATCAGTTTTGTGTATGTGTCTGTTTATCTTTCATCTATCTCTATATCTACATCATATCACATTTCTCCCATAGCATTTAGAGAAGAGCCTGGTCCATTCTTATGTTCCATAAGCAATTGTTAAAAAAATTAATTGATTGGCATGATAAAATGATCCAACACTAAGTAATCAAAAAAAAAAAGGAAATACAAGTCCTAGTCAGATTCATATGGTTTATTTTATATATAAACTTAGGAACTTCTGTCTATTTATATGTAGATATAGAAAACTCAACAGGTTTTCAATATATAGAAAATATAAATACCTAGTAATTAAAATGTTATCCCAAATTATTAGCATATAAATAAAAAAGTGTTGATCTAATGACCTGAAGTAGAAAAGGGTGTTAAGTTGATATTAAGATAAGTTTTAGTAGTAAACTCAGTTATTAAAAATCTATTGATTATGTGAGTTTAAATGGAGTTGTTTATTTTAATCAATTTTAGAAGATTATATTTAAAATAGCTTTCATAAAAAAAACAAAGAATGCAATACTGCAAAATGAATCTACATTGTTCTTTTTGCTAAATAATTTTAAAAGCATGGCTAAAATTCTTAAAGTAGATGTGTTGAAAAGCACATTTTAAAATATCATTTTATTTATTTGCTTTCCAACTACTCACATACAAGTTTGGAGAGAAGTTATTTCTATTCTTTCTTTTTTTACCTGATCCATCTACCAAAGTGTCTACTACCTCATACTTTGAAAGATAATTTCATAATTCCTTTTCCTATTATTCTTACTCTACCTATTTTCCTTCTGTCCCAAACATGTTTTCTCTTTGGATTTTTCATATTTTCTAATTATCTTTTGTAAACTTTTATTCAGTTTCAATCTCATTGTGATCTAATCATTGTCCATTTGAGCACCACACATTTTGTGTTTTTCTTATCACATGTGTGTATCATCTCAGAATGGAAAAGTCAGTAACAGTGCTAACTGGAAATCAGACTCCTGATTTTTACTGCAACGGTCTTTCTACTGCATTCTGTGCCCACTGAGCCTCAAAAATCAACAGCTCAGTTATTAAAAACATATATAAAGGAGAGGGAGAGGGAGATAGAACCATCAATGATGAGAGAATCACTGATCAGCTGCCTCTTGCAGGTCCCCTACTGGGAATCGAGGCCTCAACTTGGACATGTGCTCTGACCAGGAATCGAATAGTAACCTCCTGGTTCATAGGTCGATGCTCAACACCAAGCCATTCCAGCTGGGCCAGCTCAGTCATCTATATATATAAAAGCCTAAGCAACCATTACGACAGGTCAACCAAACGACAGGTCAACAGAATGACCGGTCAACCGAACAACCGGTTGACTGGTCGCTATAACACACACTGACCACCATGGGGCAGATACCCGACACAGGAGCTTCCCCCTGGTGGTCAGTGCACAACACAGCCAACCTCCCATGGCTGGCCAACCTCCCACGGTCCCTCCCCCTAGCCGGCCGGCCCTGATCAGCCCCAATTGCCAGCCAGGCCGAGGAACCCCACCCGTGCACAATTTCATGCACCGGGCCTCTAGTTTTTTGATAAGCACCTCCTTCATGCCAGTCCATGTGAACGGTAAGTAACCAAAGGTTTTGTCTTTGCTGTTAGTGTCCAGGGCAATGATTCCTACTAGGCTGGCTTTTGTGATCGTAATGATGGTGGTGATTGTTTTCAGAAATATTTATGAGACATTTTAAATTACAGACAACACTATTCCATTCCAACCTAAGGATTCTGACATGCCCCACTCTTTGCAGGAATCACAGTCTCACACCTCAGCCTAAGTTTATTAACCAGGAACAAGAGGGTTGTTGATCACTGATTCTTTAAGTAATTTTTCATCTATGCTCTTACATTGGATAATAATAACAGAATGAAAATGAAATTGGTGCAATGCCAGGAAATAGTCAAATCACATCTTTGAATACCTAAAATATATGGTATAATTAGGGACCCACAAAATTTCTTTACTCCAAAGCTTAGAGACCTTTTGCAAAAAAAATAAAAATGAACTTTTCATTAAATAATGTATGCTAAAATATGTACTTTTTGACATTAGGTTTTCAGAGCTTTGGAAAGAATTGTCTTGATTTGCATATTATCTTTGTGTGCAATTCAACTTCAAACATTGAAAAGAAAAGAGGCAGAGATTAATATGTTTTTAACACAAATTAAAGTGTACATGTCAAAAAGAGCTCCATTGTAAATATATTTTTCACTAATAAAGAACAGTTTTGACATGAGTATTGGTAAATTTTTTTAACAAAAGGAAACCAAAATTAGCAGTTAATTTTTGGAACTGTGAATTCAACTCTTGCTAATTTTATGCTTTTATGCTAATTTTTTCTTAGATGAGAAAGTTTATATAAATTATATAAGTAGAGAAATAGCTTACATTATCAAAAATCATACTTAAAATATGCCCCCAAATGTCTTTTTAAAATTAATTTATGGAAAATCACTATTAACAATGATCAAGCATCATTATCTGTCATTTAGATTTTATTTACAATATTTTCCTTGGCAAAGTATGTTCCAATAATAGATTTGTAGCAAATACGTTGAATGCAAACAGTATGTGGCATTCAATTTCTTAAAATAATGTGTATGCTTTAGTAATGCTGAGAGAAGCTATACCTACACGGCTTAATTATTGTGTTACTTGAACATGAATTGCACTCACCATTTTTAGGCTCTCTTGGAATAAAATCACTCTGTAAGCAAAAAGTCATGCTATCCTAAATTTCCCCTGCCTGAGTTTCAAGGATGAGCCTTCTAGCAATAGTGAACAGGCTAGGGTGAATGAATAGGGTGAATGAGTCCTCATTAGTTACACTTTGCAATGCGTTCCCCATAAAAAGTTTATTTTCCTAGAATTCTGTGCATTTATACTCCTCTTAATGCTGAGGACAAGTCCTAATATATGAATAGACTTTATAAGCCAATACAATTTTGTAAAATCAGGCCATGGGTCAGAATTGTCAATTAACTTTATACTTTAGCTCAATAGATTTCAAACTTCAGTGGGCACAGATCACTTTGGTACTCATGAAAAATACAGATCCTTGAGTCCCAAATTAATAATTTTTAATTATTGTATTATTTTTCCATATGAACTGTAAACCTACTTTTGTCCACCCCAGTACAAGCAGGAGCAGGCAGGAAGCTCTGCTTTTGACAAGCACTATGTTATTCTTTCCCCAGGCAGTCCTCTGACCACAACTGGAAAAATATTGTTGTAGCAAATTCTCTTATTCATTACACATTCTTCTTTTATTCATTACACATTCATTATATTTTTCTCCCTTTTGTCTCCTCTTCTTCTTTTCATCCTTTTCTTCTTATTCTATTCACCATTGGATATATACAAAATGTATATGAGTTATCTTGTATAGTATTATATGGTTGTTAATGCATATTATTATGGAATATATGACTATTATAGTTTTATGGAATATATGACTGTAATAGTTTAAGTATAACTTGATACTTCCATTCATTCATTCATATAATACTGTCTGGGGGGGTAAACAAAATATGCAGAGAATTGAAAATGGATTTGACTTGAAAAAAAATCTTAAGTGTAGTAAATGTATAGTTACGTATAGCAAAGAAAGCTCTTGGAAAGTATTATTCTTTTACCAAACTATACAGGTAATAAGCCTGAGGGACTGAGAACTTTCCAATGACATTATCTGAAATAGAAGCCAAACCTACTTTGTATCCAGCTGACAAGGTGATGAATGATATCACCGAAAGGAGCACTTCTCCCGTTGATTGTACTTTTGACACCACTAAATGCCAGGTCGGAAACTATCACACTGGTATCCAGGGGGCCTAGTTTAATTTTATTTGGCTTTATTTTTTCAAGGGATAAAAATGAAATTAGCTCCATCTGACCTCAAATCTTCTTACTGAATTACTAGAGGCCCGATGCACGAAATTCATGTAAGGGGCTCGGGTCCCGCTGCTGCAGCTTAGTCCAGAAGGTCGTGGACGTCCGGTCTAATTAACATATTACACTTTTATTATTATAGAAGTTTACAAATATTTTAGAGCTTTCTTAAAAGTAAAACTAAGTTATTGTGACTAGGTATTAAAGGAGAAACAAATGAGAATTTTCATACTTAAATGTTTTCATAACTCTCAGTCCCTAAAATGCTTTCACCTATTAACCTATGATAAATTAACCAACAGGGCTGTTCTCAGGGATGCCACTTATAAAGTGGTACAGTATCTTAGGGAAAAAAACTACTCAGTTTTTTAAAATGTTTTGCCGATTTCTGAGGCCTCACTTAAATGAAATACACATAAACATTTTTAAAAGTATTAATTTGAAAGTATTAATTTGAAAAGTATTAATTTAAAAAATTATCAACTTGACAGTATTAATAGGTCACCAATCAATGTCATGTTAGGAGAAATTAGCCCTAGCAAGTTTGGCTTAGTGGATAGAGCATCAGCCCACAGACTGAAGGGTTCTGGATTTGATTCTAGCCAAGGGCAACTGTCTTGGTTTTAAGTTCCATCCCAGGTCCCATTGGGGAGTGTGTGGGAGGCAACCAATCGATGTTTCTCTATCTCTCTGTCTCTTCCCCTCCCTTCCACTCTCTGTAAAAATCAATGGAAAAATATCATAAAGTGAGTATTAGCAAAACAAAACAAAAAGAGAAATTAATATATATTTCAATATATGAAAAAGAATACAATATAACCATTATCTCGTATTCTCCAGAACTACAATTGTTTCATTTGAAATGTTTTATAATGTGCTTCAGCAATTCACGTTAAAGAATTCTTTTTAAATGCTCAGAAAGGCTACATAATAGCTGTTTGGAATACCAGTTTATGTAACCTTTTCTTGACACTGTCCAGTCCATAAGTTTCAAAGTCTTAAAATATGTATACTTTTAACGCAATTTTAAAAATTTATTTTAAGTAACTAAGACAACTGTATAATGATATGGATGTTCACCATCACATTATCACAAATTATATATATTCTAAATGTGTAATAATAGGGGACTTCTTTTAAACTGTGGTATATTCCAAAGAGAAAACAATATGCAGATAACTCTTACTTATAGATAAGAGAATTGGTTATACTACTAATAAAAATTTTATTATAATTTGTATAGTCTTATTATATATTACATGGTCATATATTTAAAAATATAGATATAACATATTTTATGCATGTTTATATAATTTAGAAAGGAATATGGCTAGTTACTTAAAATATTCAAGATATATTCTAATATATTAACAGTTATTATCTCCTGGAAATGAAATTATAAGTACTTTTTCGTTTTAATTCAGGCTGTATACTGATTTATATCTCTACAATAATCTGGAGTATTCTGAAAGTAAATAATGAGAGTATTAAGCGAGTTTTAGAATACCAAATCTCTAGACTATTATGCAACCATTAAAGTAATAATTTGAAATATTTTTACAACATGGATAGTTATGTTGTGCAATATGTGAATATACAGAACACAATACTGTATAATTGCTAAAATTCTAGGCAGTGTTATGAAAGTTATCTGGAGTGAAACACAGAAAATGAATGCCAGCGATTCACTAGGGTCTGGAATTATGAGAGCTTTTCCTTTAAAAAAATAAAAAGTTAATACTGTTAAAAAGTTGAAAAAAATCTTTACTTAGTCTGTGCATCCCATGTCATAATCTCAAATATGAAAAGCCTATCCTGGAGTTCACACTCTGGGTACTTATTTATTTCTTAACATCTGGTAAATGGGTAATGTCCTTATTGACTATACAAAAGGAATGTTGATTATGATTATATAAGCCAAAGTGTTCAGATTAAAAGTTAACTGTAATCATCTGGATATTTTATTAACATTATGCTTACAGGCAATGTTATGATGTCTGTATTTTATTAAAAGGAAAAATGCAAATCCCCAGAAGTTAAAAAGTAATTCCTATTAACTTTAATACCTGAATTTTATCAAGTCATAAACACTAATTTTGCAAATACTCTTATAATCCTAAAGCTATACGGGAAATATAATGTAATGAGCTTAAGTGCGTAAAATAATTACCATGGCCATCATTCATTCACTTTACAAATATCTATAAATACAGCCACTGCGCTAGGCTCTAGCGCACGAGTGCCTTATGCAGAAACATAACACATGGTCCCTTGACCACTGAACACCTGGTTGGTGAGGGCAGACTCCAAACACCTTCGCTCACAGTTCAATGGCTATAGATAGATAATCTGAATTTTTATTTCTGGTCTCAAGGCCTTAAGTGGGTGAGAAGAATTCCAGTATGTCCCTTGAGGAATGGGAGTTTCTTTCATGGGGTTAAGGTAAAATAGGATGGAATTTGCCCCATATCAGGCTCTCTTAGCCATGAAGTTACATTCATGAGCAGGATGGAATTTAATAAGTAAATGAAGTAAAATTAGATTGAGAAAAGAAATAGACTCTCAGATGAGTGATTAATATTTTGAGGAGATTAAAAATTGGTAAAATGTTCTTATTCTATTTTGAAGAGGGTGCATTCAGAGTGCAGACTAATTTTAAGGTGGCATTTTTAAGAACCATGGTTCTATATTTTAATAGAACATGAGAAATCAGAGAAAAGTAAGAGGTAAGAAATTATGAAAGATGGAAAAGAAAAGAGCTACAATTAGTATTAATTGAATTTTAACGATGTGACAAGTAAAATAAATATTGAGAAATTATATTTTAAAATATTGATTAAAACATTTTATTATAGTAATTATGAGAATACACACTTTCCCCCTAATTACTGCAAATTCACCATTTACATTGCAAAATAAGTATTTTAATTAAATTTCTTTTAATAATTTTTTTCTAGAGATATGTGATATACAGAGATATTTTATAATTTCCCTCACCAAAGAGCTTCAATGTAGGAGACACAATCATCAATAAATAAGTATTTAGTGATCACTTACACTGTGCTAAGCACTATACATGTAAATATTAATATATGGCCAAACCTAATTAAGGGAATAATGTAAGAGGTAAAAGAGAAGTTTTTAAGACTTTCAATGTATGACATGTGCTATTACGTAAAAACAGTGATGCACATAAACAGTGCTGAGGCAACACAGAAACTACTGATTCTCCATGTAATAATCAGGGAAAGCTAGAGGCACAGTGGGAGTGGCATTTGGGACCTAGTTTATAAGTTTAGCACAACTTTCTCAAGTTGAAAAGTGTGAAACAGCATTCGAGACAGAGCAATAGTGTAATCCAAGGCCCGGAGTAAGAATGTGTGTGATATTTTGTAGGCCTTCTGGTGTGGCCATGAAAAAAGTTTGTGTAATATAAAAGGCCATGAAGTTTACTATATAGGTAATAGGGAGCCACTGATAATATTTCATGAAGAACATGAATTATCAGATCTGTCCAACTAGACCTTGAGCTCCTAACAGACAGGAAAAAAGTCATAAAAGTAGGGGAGGGCACTGGAAGATCCATATTCTGAAAAATAAAAGCGAGCAGTATTTCATGAAAGGTGTTCAATGGTATTGGATGTGGAGAAAACTGACGAGAATGAGAATGAAGATGAAAAGACCATTGGTTTGGACCTCAGAACCATTTCAGTACTTCCATGGAAGTTAACACCTGAGTGCATGGAATGGAAGGATAAACAAGTGAAACAAAGTCATGTGTATCAACTAATAATTCCACACATTTGCTCATCAAAGGATGAGCAATAGGCAACATGGCAGGTGTTTGAGAAAGAAGCAGGGATATTAGAAAACACTGTTATTAAAAACAAATAAATTGGAGGGGGATATAAAGGAGATAATGGAAAAGAAGATATCGAAGGTATAAGAGATATGGCAAAATCTCAAAAGGCGAAAGGTATGCAACCAAGAACACAGGTGAAAAAAATGGGAGAGGGGAAAACTGGAGGGAGGACATGGGTATATTTGAAGGTGGAGGGATATAATTTGGTAGAGTTCACACCTAAAACTGGTGCCTCAGTGAATCAATTGTATAAGCAGTAATAGTAGTAGGATTGGAGAGTTGAAAAAAGTGGTAAGATTTAAATTGGCTACTTTGGAAAATGAAAAAGCACATAACTCCAGAGAGGAAAAGGGATATCTGAGTAGCTCAGTGGTCCTGTGCATACAGAGATTTTAATTGTAATAGAGTCAATAAGCCGTGACTGGATTCTCAGATAGGTTAATACTTGATATGAGTCTTTGAAGAAGTCCTCACCTTTCAATCACTTAAAAGAGAGATAGAGAGAGAGAGAGAGAGAGAGAGAGAGAGAGAGAGAGAGAGAGAAGGGTATTCAAATAAGAGTGATAAATATAAAGAAAAGCCCAAGGTAAATAAGTATGTGATATATACAGGCAAAATAATTTGGGGGCAGTCGTTCAATAAAAGGTATCTATAATAATAAAAGCATAATATGCTAATTGACCAGACAGCTGAATGACCTGCCGGACACCGTTCCGGACAACCTTCTGGACAAAGCCGGTTGGGAGGGCCGAGCCCCTTACACGAATTTCGTGCATCTGGCCTCTAATATAGTAGAATATTTAAAAGAAGGGTTAAAAAAAGAATATGAGGGCCTTAACCAGTTTGGCTCAGTGGATAGAGCATCGGCCTGTGAACTCAAGGGTCCCGGGTTCGATTCCGGTCAAGGGCAATGTACCTTGGTTGCAGGCACATCCCCAGTGGGGAGTGTGCAGGAGGCAGCTGATCGATGTTTCTTTCTCATCGATGTTTCTAATTCTCTATCCCTCTCCCTTCCTCTCTGTAAAAAATCAATAAAATATATTAAAAAAAAAGAATATGAGGAACAGAAAAGAAAATGAGGAACAGGGGCCAGTGACACAATTGGAAAGATTTAAGGTAAATGGAGAGGACTTTGATTGCCAGACAAAGATGTTTCAAATTCATTTTGTGGGAAATAGAGAAAAATATTTTTGATAAAGGGATTTAATTAAACAGAGGATTTAAGAAAAGTAATTGATTTAAAAAAATGGCACCTGAATTGGATTGATGAAGACTTTATTTATCTAACTACCTACCTGGAGAATCTAATTCACAGCCATTTACACAAATAAATTCTACTAATTCACACTTTACTATACTAGACCATCAGTTTAACTAATTAAGTTGATTCATTAGTCACATACTGAGTTCAATTAGAATTGTATTTCAACTGACCAGTTGTTTCAGTAAACACACAATACTATGAATATCTTGTTGCACTGTGTTATCCTCCACAAGTATCATGAACACTCAGAAATTAAATACTGAGATTTTACATTTCTTATCAACATTTATTAAATTCCCTATCCTCTAAGCCAGTGATTTTCAACCAGTATGGTGCAAACATTTTTAAAACGCACAATAGCTGAAGTCAAGGGCACTGACCTATTTTCCCTTAGATTATCAAATAAAAAAATGACAACAGCCAACGCAATAGCCTTTTGTTATGAATGAATCAAAATTATACCTATTTTTTGTCAGATCGGCAAAAATATATATTTTGGTGTCCCACAGAATTAGCTTCTGTGTGCCATCAGATGAAAAAGGTTGAAAATCGCTGTTCTAAGCAGATGTAGACAAAACTATTACTTCTACATTACAAGTGAATAGAATTTGAAACTTAAAATACAAAGAGAAATTAGCTAAGCATTGTACTTTTTTTCTTCACCTATAATAGGATATATCCACATGTTACTATGTTTGCTTCCCATCTCAAATAGTTCTCTTGTTTCCAAGAGTACAGGAAAAATTAGTCCACCTACTCAATGGAAGGAATTAGACTGTATTCAACATTCAGTTACTGGTGTGTGTGTGTGTGTGTGTGTGTGTGTGTGTGTGTGTGTGTGTGTGTTACTTTATTGGGAAAGGAAATACACTGAGATTTGGAGATTTGGGTACATATCTGAGATCTACAAAATTGAGCTTTGAGTCCTTAGATGTATCTGTTAAATTTCTTTTATTTCAATTTCTTCACGTGAAAAAAAAAATTGGATTGTTGCCTGTTATTTCAATTTCTTCACGTGAAAAAAAAAATTGGATTGTTGCCTGCCTAAGGCTCTAAAATACTATTCATGTTTTGTGCTGTTTTTTTGTTTTGGTTTGTTTGTTGTCTTTTGTTTGTTTGTTTTATTAGGTGCGCTTCCAGTCCCTTGTAAATCCCATAATCTATGTGGCAAAGGATTCCGGCTGTGTTCACTGCTGTGTCTCAGACATTTCCAGACATATTTATCAAGCTACGGGTCAGGCTGGAGAAGAGTCCTTTCTGCGTTTCTTTGGCTTAACATGGAAAGGGTGAGCTTTGTGCTTTTGGTTGATAAATGCTGGGGAAATCAAGAGTGGAATGGACAAGATAGTTTGGGTTTGAACTCCCAAACTGAAGGAGGGTGATGCTTACAGCCTCTAAGAATAAAAAATGACAAGGAAGAGAAATATTTCCGTTAAGAAGAGAATATTTGATGAACCCATGTTCTAGAAACTCCTAGAAATAATACAGGGCCAAGAAGAAGACTCAATTTTTCCATCACACACATGTCAAAAAGATAGTAAAATAATTAATGTTATGTATTAATTCAGCCTGTACACAAAGGCCAATGGAACTGTTGAAAACTGAAATTAAATTTGGTCATGATCTCATCAGCAGTACAGAATCCATTTTGCCTTTGTTTCAGAATAAAGTTTTTATAGTAAACATTTGTGAAGTAAAAGGAGGCCTACTTTTAGGACAGTTCGGGCTCTGAAGTTGGCTGCTTGCTCTTCCTTACGACCCTTCTTCTCCCATGCAGACACTCCTCCTCCCTCTGCTCCCAGGAAAGTGGTTTGTGCCTCTTAAAGAATGCTCTTTTTTGTACAAAAATTTTATACGTAGCAGTCTCAATTCCCAATTTTTAAACTAGTTCATTCAAAAATAGAATTCCTTTAGTTTTTAAAACTCTGCAATAATTCCATGTCTAATTATCTGACTTGTCTAGTAGCAATTAATGTAGATGATTCATACCTTCTTTCTAGTAATACTTTTATCACTGAAATTCATAGGTAAGATTTGCCCTAATCTCTCCCTGTTTTGGCTCATTCTCTTTGGCGAGTGCCATCCTTATCCTGATGTTTGTAGTATGCCTCCAGGTTCAATGCCTCTCTACCCCTTTTGCACAGGATGATGCTCCACCAACTGAGCCACACTGGCCAGGGCTCCACAGACATATTCTTTAAACAAAACATTATTTAATTTTTTTCTATTATGTAAGTTTGTTCAATTGTCTTTCTTGTTTCAAATCCTTCACTGGTTTTCCACAGTCCAGCTTGGAAGTCTAAGAAATCAGGTCAGTCTCTAAAGATTTTCACCCACAGCTTTGCCAGGGCCTTACCTCTTCTCACTTAATAATCCTGGGCAACACCTAGCATTCCACCCATAAACATTTTTACACAGAACATACTTTCTACCATGGCTATCCAATCCACTAACTTGCTCCTCCTAGAAAACTCCTTTGCAGTTTTTAAAATACAATTTCAATGTTCCTTTCTCCAGGAGACTCTTCCTTACTCTCTAGACTGAGTCACTTTTTCCTCAGTATCATCTCTGTATTTCAAACGATCTTCCACTGATGCACTCTGAATTTAGTGTTCCAATTCATTGCCATAAGTGTTTGACTCTCCTACCAACCTGAGAAACTTGTAAGGATGGGCCAATGCTTTATTCATCTTTCAGTGCTACAGATGAAGACCTCTAAAAGACTGGAAGCACAGGAGGCTTGGGGATACATAAATATTTGCCAAAATCAAAAATATGCTTCTGTAAGTTTATGTCATACATAGGTTATTTTTCAATACATCATCTACTCTAATGAGTTTATTTTAAATTTTATTTAAACCGTTTATCTCTTGACTCTCACAGGAAGTCTATCACTGAGGAGGAGGGAGCAGAAAGATGTTCTCTAACTTCAAAATGCAACTTGTAAAGAACTGCTTCAAACTAAAAATTGGAGCAATGCAAATGTCACAGCAAGAAATTATACGTGGGAGGAAGGGAGGCATGACAAGGAGAGAAAAGGCACATCAGCACATTCATTGGTGACTTGTTAGAACCAGTGAAACTGAAATGCTTTGAAGAGGTTTCTTAACAAAGCAAATATTAGTATATAGTTTCAGCGTCCTTGTTCCATGCTTACTATCTAACAGAGATGAAAGTATACATGACTGAAGAAAAATCCAAACCAAGTCTGAGGAGCAGGATTTGATGAAAGAAAGGATGTCTTGTCTCTAGGCAACCTTAGTGAGCAGAAATATTTGGCAAGGTGGCTAGATCACTAGACCAGGAGCTAGAAGCCTTCAGTTTAAGGTCAGCAATTTAACTTATCAAATGAGCTTCCAGGCCAAACCCCTAAATACTCGGACTGTCCACTCTCACTCCTGTAACATGGGGAAATGACTCCTCAGGATGCTGTAGTGAGGACCAAGTGCCTGCTGTCCAACGGGGCCAGATGGCTCACAGCTTTCAGTGTGCACAGGCATCTCCTGATCTCTTCAACTTCACCCCTTCTGCTGAAAAGCCCTATCCTGTTCTTTGTCTGCTCCATCTAGAATAAAACTTATTCCCAGAAACCGTTCCCTGTATCCTCAGGAAGGAGTGATGAACATTTCTGCACATAGTTTGTTTTCCTTAACTTATTTGTCAGACGTCTGTCTGCTCTCATTAGACAGTGAGCTGCTGGAGGGTAGGCATCTTCCTGTTTTCCTCTGCGTACCAGAAGCTTTTATCACAGTGTTTCATTGATGCCGGACACTCTGTGCTTGTATGTGGAATAAATAAACACAGAAAATACAAATATGGGAAATTGTCACCATGATTTGTTCATTTCAGTGCAACTGCTCACTTCAGCTGCGAAATAGGCTTTGAGATAAGGAGAAGTAGACATTCTATTCATAGAATCTCCACCACACACACGTACACACACACACACACACACACGTAATCCTAGGAATAGGGAAATAAATATCCTTCTTTAAATAGCTTTTATCATCACCTGTGAGATTCTTTTCTCTTGATTTCACAGAGGAGTTTGTATAGCACAGATACAAATATACAGTCTTATGTTCTTTTTCTCCTACACTATTTTTCCTCCACAAAGTCTAGCTATAAATAGGCACCTAAGAAATTTCACCTACAGTCTGGCAAATCCATTCTATTTACTATATTTCCAGAAAGAATTGTTCCTAAGTTGGTATGAATAGGTAAAAGTATTCCCTGAACTGATTGTATCAAAAGCTATAGAAGCAAACATTTCATTTCACAGGTTTCTGAATTTGGGTCATAATAGTAGGATCATCACCAAGCCAACAGAGACCTATGCGATGAACCTCAAACACAGGGCAAACATATTCCCAGAAGATCCACATTCAGAGAACACTTAAATAAAGCTTTCAAAGAAATTCTCAGAAATCATTTCAAAAGACTTGTGGGAGAATGACTATATACAGTCTGGCATAAAATATATGAATACCTCAAAGAATGGCAAGGACAATGAGAATACTTGTAACCCTGGAACATTAGAAAGAAATGGAGGAGTAGTTAGGCTGAAGAGGATTTAGACTTGTAATCTACACTAATAAAAGACAAACATGCAAACTGACCGTACCTTTGCTATGCCTTAAGCCACGCCCACCAGCCAATCAGAGCGACTATATGCAAATTAACCCAACCAAGATGGCGGCTGGCAGACACAGAGCTGGAGCAAGCAGGAGGCTTGACTGCTCCAATGATAGAGGAAGCCAAGCTTCCCGCCTGCCGCAGCTGGCTCTGAGCTCCACTTAAGGCAACAAAGTTTCAATTATAGAAGACAAATAAAACCCAGATACCTGCTTTCAGCCGGCCGTGGCCATGGAGCTGGAAAAAGCAGGAGGCTTGATTGCTCCAATGATGGAGGAAGCCAAGCTTTCCACCCGCCCTGGCTGGCTCTGAGCTCCACTCAAGGCTACAAAGTTTCAATTATAGAAGGTAAATAAACTCCAGAATTAAAAAAAAAAGAAAGAAAAAAAGGAGAGGCTGGGGGTTTCCATCACTGGGGGGCTTGGCCAGCCTGAAAATGGCCCTCAGCCCCTCACCCAGACTGGCCAAACCTCCATGGGTGAGGGTCCCCACTGGGGGGAGCTTGACCAGCCTGAAAACAGCCATCAGCCACTCACCCAGGCTGGCCAGGCATCCCAGTGGGGACCCCCACCCTGAAGGGGTGTGACCAGCCTGCAAACACCCATCAGCCCCTCACCCAGGCTGGCCAGGCACCCAAGTGCAACCCCCACCCTGATCCGGATCACCCTTCAGGGCAAACCAGCTGGCCCCCACCCATGCACCAGGCCTCTATCCTATATAATAAAAGGGTAATATGAAAATTGACCCTAACAGCAGAACGACTGGGAATGACTGGTCACTATGACACACACTGACCACCAGGGGGCAGACGCTCAATGCAGGAGCTGTCCCCTGGTGGTCAGTGCGCTCCCACAGGGGGAGCTCTGCTCAGCCACAAGCCAGGCTGATGGCTGCCAGCACAGCGGTGGTGGCGGGAGCCTCTCCTGCCTCCTCAGCAGCACTAAGGATGTCCGACTGCAGCTTAGGTCTGCTCCCTGCTGGTAAGTGGACATCCCCCGAGGCTGCCGGGCTGCCAGAGGGATGTCTGACTGCCAGCTTGGGCCCGATTCCCCAGGGAGCGGGCCTAAGCCAGCAGGTGGACATCCTCTGAGGGGTCCCACACTGCAAGAGGGCATAGGCTGGGCTGAGGGACCCCCCCCCCCGAGTGCACAAATTTTTGTGCACCGGGCCTCTAGTCCTATATAATAAAAGCCTAATATGCTAAGTGTCTGGTCGTCCAGTTAGCCGTTCAACCAGTCAAAGCATAATATGCTAATGATATGCTAAGGCCGTTCAACTGCTTGCTATGATGTGCACTGACCACCAGGGGGGAGACAATCGACCAGTCGACCAGTTGCTATGACGTGTACTGACCACCAGGGGGCAGACACTCTGACCAGTAGGTTAGCTTGCTGCTGGGTTCTAGACGATCGGGACTTAGCGAGACAGGCCAGATATGCCCTGGAGCCATCTCACAGTCCCTCCCCAGCTGGCCAACCTCCCATGTCCCTCCCCAGCCCCTATTGTGCACTGGTGTGGTCCTTCAGCCTGGCCTGTGCCCTCTCACAATCCAGGACCCCTTGGGGGAAGTCAGAGAGCCAGTTTCACCCCGATCCCACAGGCCAGGCTGAGGGGCCCCACTGGTGCACAAATTCGTGCACCGGGCCTCTAGTATATCTATAACAAGGATTCAAAAAAGTTGGAGGAAAATAACATCTGGGCAGATTCTAGTCACTATAAAAGAACATTCTTATAAAGTGGTAAAACACAGAATAAAATACCTTGGTTTAATATAAAGTTCTACCTAGACCCAAGTGGTATTTGTATATACAGTATGTCTGGTTTAAATGAGAATATATATAGGCAATGGAATTCCAATACCTCTGTGATCCAACCCAATCCACTATGACCGTATGATGTAGAATCAGCATTATTAAAAGTAAGAAATAATGAGATTCAAAAAGCTTATGAAAACTAACCAAATAGCAGGGGAAACTTTGAACTCAAATCCAGCTGGCTTCAGAGTTTCTCTCTTCTCCTTTCACGCCAGTGATTCTTAAGCACAGGCTTATTATATGCTTGGCAGAGAAAGCAGAAGTGATTCACGAGGATAAAAGCTGAACTTCTATGAGTCTATGATGCTACGACTTTATACAAAGCCACTAACACACATTAAATGTGATGTTTGCAAGCCAACCTAGTTCGTGGACAGGTTAGAAAAGAAATAAGAAGAAAAATACTGTTCTAGGGAACTAATTTTTGAGAGTTTTTGGACTCTTGGAAATCTGATGAAAGGTACAAACTCTTTCCAAGAGAATGCTTTGCGTTTTAATTCAAGGTGTTCATGAACACCTCCAAGCTCTCTCACGAACATTTTGTGTTTACTTATTAATTTTAGTTTAACCTTTTTCAAGGACTTCTGACAATTTCGGCTTTTAGATTCCCCATAAATATTCAACCTTTAAAAACTAAAACTTGACTGAGAAAAAATTCTAATGTTTTGATTTGATGAAAGACATTGACTTCATTTCTAGCTAAGATTTGCGTTTTTATCACTGCATCCCTGCATCTGATTATTTTAAGAAGAAATATATAATTGCTTCTGCTGCTCATAGCTACTTGTGGTTTCTTAAATGTCTTGCCAATCTTTTTTTTTTAAAGTATCTAATTTGACTTGGTTCTGTGCCTTTCTATACTATATATTTTAAGATATATTTTTTCCCTCCAGGATAATCTCATTTACCTGTAGTTTATAAAAAAATAACTTTAACTTCCTATTTTTATATGCTTTATTTTAAAATGTCATTGACTGATTACAAGACTTAAAGTATGTGATTGTTAAAGTGATGAGTCTCTAATGGCATATACATGAAAAACAGCTTCATGTCCATGGAAATGTTATTTAAAAGCCCCTCACTTGGTTCCACTTATGTACCTATGGCTTTAGTCAATATCTCATATGATCTCAAAACTGGCAAAAATAATTATGGGTAATAATAAATAAGTTTATGAAAATTTTCAGAAATGGTCAATGGAAATCAATCAAGACCATTTTGGTTGATTTATGTGAATTAAAGAGGAAATATAATATTATGCCATCTTAGGATTCCAACAGTGCCTGGTATTAAAACTTTTACATTATCTGAGCAGAGCTAATTGTCATATTCAAGATAAGATCAGGCTGGATTTAGGCAATGGAACTCCAATACCTCTGTGATCCTTTCTGCACACAGACCTCTCAAGGAGAATTAACTGTCGGATAAGAGATTCCAATCCCGATTCAGCCTCGTGCAGAGCTATATTCCTAATAGACATATGGTTCATCACTGTAGCACTCATTTCCTTTGCAACTACAAAGGAAATAAAACCACTAAAATAGACTGCCGGATTGTAGATGTGCTAATTGCCACATCTTTGGTAAACTACTTAATTTCTTTAGGCCTGACCTTATATGTAAAGTGGGGATAATAATAGTACTTGCTTTATAGGGTTGTTACGAATATTAAAGACATGAGCATATAACATGGTACATGATATGAGCTCAATATGCTGCTGCTATTACCACTGCATAAATTTCTTCCCAGGTTGCATCTCATTTTGCAGAAGAGTGAAATAAATTGGCTTGCATTTCAAACTGATTCCACAGCTCTAATAACTCTTATATTTTATTGATCTATATTTATACATTAGTATGAAAAAGTGTACATATGTATATATGAGTGCATATACACACACACACACACACTATCAAAACATTAAGGTGAGTTAACATCACATGGATCTCCCTTAAAGGATTATATTTTGACTCACATATTTGCTCTAGGTACAGCTTTGAATCATTTCCAAATTTAAAGAATACATAAATTTTCAAATAGACATAAGCAATTTTACCACCTAGAAGCCTCAATGCTGGTTTGGTTATACTGTAGAAAGTAAGACACAGGATACTTGAGCTCAAGCACTGCTTCTCATATGCAAGTCCTGAGCTGCACAGGTGATTTTTAACACTTAAGAGTTCTAATGAGACAGCTTTACATGCATCTTGAGAAATCTATGGTGGAAAAACTCACTCTGTCTTGGATATAAGGGCAGGAAATAACACACTATCTGCACTATATAGATTCCAGACTTAAAACAGGAGGGATTTTTTTCAATAGTGAATGAGATTGTAACTAACATCAACAAATTTGTAAATAGGGTGGTAATTTTATCCAATTAAAATGTTAAAAGACAGAGTATAACATTGGAGAACAAATTCATGCAGAGAGCTAAGAAAGTAATTCAACTGGACTATATAGACAAAGGGATAATATATAGATATAGGTAGTATACTATATAATATAGATACACACAAAGAATACAAAAATATAGACATGTTCTACTTGGCAAAACATGAACTATACAGACAATATGCATGCCCCTCTGGATTGTTGGAATTATAATAATCAGCAGCAAGTTTTAAAGATCAAAATTTAGTGATCAACTCACAAGGGTGGAATGCCTATAGTCATATAAGTCCTAGATATGCTAACAGCCTGGAAGACCTATGTGCAAGCAACTGTGCTGTTTCCTTCTATTTAGTTACAGTTATGTGCCCATGAGGTCTTGTTTTCAGTTTATTAATGATCCTCAATTGAATCCTAATGCCAAATATATTTAAGAAAATGGGAAAAAATAACCAGAAATTATTACAAATGCTTGATAACAAGAAATGGGGGGGGGGTGTAGGGAGGGGGAAGAGGAGGGACAACAAACAAACCAGAAGAAGCAATGATCTAAAACGGCCAGAAATGTGCTTGGAGGAAAATAATTGCACTTGACCAAGGGACACTTTGCTGGGTGTTTGTGGTCATGCAGGTGACACACACTGACCATGGGGCAAGCCCAGGCATTTATTCAGGTATCTAAATGCACTTCTGTGTGGGGTGTTCAATATTCTATGTATTAATACAGAAGAGTATTCCATGCACTACTTATACATTAGCATTTTAAAAGCAGTAATGGGGCCTTTTGGAAGCCCTGGGTCTAAAGCAGGAAAAGTATAAGAGAAAGAGTACGGCAGGAACAGGATGGCAGACGTAGCCCAAGGTGAGAGCATATGGGGGCCCCTCTAACAGACTGTATGGTGAGATATTTTATTTTTGCTTCACTCCTCCCTCGCTAGTGTTCTTGGAGCTTTGTGTAGACCATTTGGTAATCCAACCTGTCCTCCTAAATGGCAAGAGGCATAAAAGTAGAGAAGGGAACATGAAGTGCTTCAACTGTGATGTATCTGCACTATCACAAGGTTGAGAGTTGGGAGCATGGGGTGTTGTTTATGGTTGATGGGAAATAAGCATCATGAGAGTATTCTTGTTTCTGCTCAACAGGAGATATATTACAGTTCAGACTCAAAACAGTGAACTGTTTCTGCTAAGAGGGGCTTAAAATGCCAGGGCTCTGGACAGCAAGAGGGAATGTTGATTGTACAGAGCAAACGAAGCTTCCAGGACAGCACAGGTAGAGACATGAAAGAATTCAGGTGGGAGGGATGGAAGGCTTCAGAACCACAGGGCATCTGGGGCTTTGTAGATCACAGAGAAAGAAAAGCAAGGCCTTACTCAGAATTTAAAGCCACTAAACAAGACATCAAGCACCTACTATAACTTAGCCATAAGGGCCCTGAAACAAGACTTGGCATCTTATCTCACAGGACAGGAGCCATGCTGACCTCGTAAGGACCTTGAATAAACTAGAACTCAACTCTCTTCTTAGGTTGGTGTCTATTTTAGCTCCTCAATGAAGAGGACACACAGACAGATTCATGACCAAGTACCTGACTCAGCCGTCATTACTGAGTGTGAAATTGAGTCAGTGGTGCTCACAAATACACTTACCTCTAAATTATTTTTGAGTACATAATCTTTAGAGAAACATGATTCAGGAACACCCCGTATAACTCTTCTAGTCAGGATTATAGGGCCTAGAGGTGGTAAGAGGAGGAAAGCAATATTCATCTTTCTACCAAATTCTTTCTTAGCAATTATTATTTCTCCGGCTAAGCTATAGGTTAAACTAACATTGCTCTGGTTGACCACTTGTCCACCCTTGAACTGAGCTTTCAGATTTTGGACTCAGATTTCACTCCTAGAACTTGTCTTTCCAGCTTTCCAAACCATAACTTAGATTTGCACACAAAAATTGTAATATCCTTGACTTGGCTAAGAGGATCTATATCATCACATTTAACTGACTTCTGATTAACCTGATTTAAACATTTAAAAAAATCATTTCTAACATGTAATTTGAATAGTACCTTTACCTTGTTCAGCAAAGTCTCTTGAGGTTTATATTTTAATTTATCTTCAAGAAAACTACTTCACATTGGAAAGACATGATCACCTTCTTACCTATGTAGAAAATGAGGCACAGTTTCCTCATTCAAAGTCAGCACAGCTAGCTAATCACAGAGCTAGAAGCGAAGCCAGAGTCTTCTAACTCAGATATTCTGTATTGTCTGTACACTACCCAGCATTGAAATTTCCCAGGATGAAATTGAATTTTTCTAAAACATCATTTTCTATGGAAACAACCACCACCAAAGGAGTAAAATAAAAAGAAATAAAAATCACCAATTTCCTTCATATTTTTATTGTAAGTACTCATCATATTTATATTGTATATGCAAGGTGGGACAAAAGTAGGTTTAAAGTTGTCTGTATGGAAAATAATGCAATAATTAATAAACAATACAGGAAACTCTTTGGTGCACTCACAACTGTAAACCTCCTTTTGCCCTACCCTGTATTTATATTTCATGCACACACATACACACACAATTCTTTAACTTTTTAAGTGAAATAAGTCAGTCAGAGAAAGATAAATATCACATGACCTCACTCATTTGTGGATTATAATGAACAACATAAACTGATGAACAAAAACAGATCTAGAGACAGAGAAGCATCGATCAGATGCTCAAACCTCAGAGGGAAGGTAGGGGAGGGTGGGAGTAAGGGGAAAAGATCAACCAAAGGACTTGTATGCATGCATATAAGCATAAGCGATGGACACAGACAACAGGGGGTGAGGGTGAGGGCAAGACTGGGGGGATGAGGAGACAATGGGGGGATAAAGACACATTTGTAATACCTTAATCAATAAAAAAAATTTTTAAAAAATAAAAGCAACATTTTCCCATCATCACATGCACAGTCAAGAATATATGTGCACTCTGAATATAGTATGTGCATGTGAGCAATATGTGGAAAGACAGAAATGAATATTTATTTTAGAATCATGATACTGACAATTTTAATTTTCCTCTGAGAAAAGCCAAATGATAAGTTAGAGGAAGATATCACCAAGGAAACTCAGAAGGTAGAAATATATGTTGTCATTCAAGGATCTGAGATTTTTTTTTCTTTTATCAGGCATAGATAAATCAATTCTGCTATAAGCTCATTAATACTAAATTATTTTGCCCTTGCCAGTGTGCTCAGTTGGTTGAGCAACGTTCTGTGCACTGAGATGTTGCTGTTTCGATTCCCAGTCAGAGCACATGCCCAGGTTTCAGGCTCAATCCCCAGTAGGAGGCATGTAGGAAGCAGCTGCAGCTGATCAATGTTTCTCTCTCTCCCTCGCCTTTCTTCTCTCTCTCTTAACAACAACCAAAAAATCAACAAAAATTCTTTAAAAAACACTAAACCATTTTGCTAAATAAGTAGTGGCAATGAAGCTCTATGAGAATCAGAGTGTCTTTCATCCCTTCCTCATGTGGTTAATCATAATTAAATTCACCCCCTTCTCTACCCTTCTCCATTAGTCCAAACTGTTTTAATCACAAAATGTGCAGCAATCTAGAGACTTTTGACATTCAGATAAATAAAGTGAACACAATTTATCCCTGTGAAGAAATATAAAGCTAGTAAAGGACAATAGACTATTTTAATATTAAGAAGCCTTTCTGCTTTGCTGATACAAAGCAATCTCCATTTTAACACAGATGATATATAACTAAAATGAGTGCCTACAAGAAAGAAAAGAAAGGAGAAATATAATATTTCACCTGCTAGTGAGCAGACCAAAAATGCATTTCTACCTCTAAAGCACCTTCCAACATAATGGAAACCAGGTGAAGTTAAGTTTAAAGCTCATACAAAAGTATTAAATAGCTTTCTATTTACTGAAGAAATTGATATACCTGACAGGTGACATTTCTGAGATGTAGACTATTGCCAGTGGAACATATTGAATGCATCACAAAGTCTATTACTAAGAAGTTATAAATGTATATGTAGATAGAAAAGGAAAACACAATATATAGAAATGCTTTGGGAATTATTTATAAATTTAATATCTGGAGAGAAATACATCACGTTATTATGATAAGTAATGAAAAATCATTTGCCTCAGATCAAGATGATTGTGACAATACTGGATTGAACAAAGAGGTCAGTTGATGCTCTTGACTCTGCTATTTCATAGGCCTAAGGCTAAAGTTTCTCACTTTTCTGCTGTTAACTTTTCTTATCTTCAAAATGTAGCAAATGCAGTTATGCTACTAAGTCCATAGGATTATTGGAGGATTATATGTGAAAAGATGTGTGAAAATTTTATGATAAAAGTATAAAATTATATAGCTACATTTATTTATGTTCCATTGCCATTGTTTTAGTTTTGAACCAAATTAACAAAGGGCCCAATTAAGCATTTATAGCTGAAATACCACCAACCCCTTATCAAGAACATGGATTTTCAATTATTGAAAAGTTGAGAGAGAATGGTGAAGGGTCAGATGGAGCTTGCATCACTATTAATTTACTTACATAACATTTAAACTCCAGTCTTTTATTTTTCAAGCATTGTCTGACTTTACCTAGAGACCACAGCCATGACCATGTACTATACAAACATGTCATTATTGCCTCCTAACTCTTCAGGCAGCTCGGCATTTCCAAAGCAAAACTGGCTAGAACTCTCCACAGCACGCAGTCATTAACAGCTGCCCATATTCTTGTGTATTCAGCGTCTCCTGAGTATGACATGGCTCCTGTCTCCCTTGTTTTTCTCATCAAAATTCCTCCTCCCACACTGTGCTCCAACAGTTCTGTGTTACCTGCTGGTAGCCCAGTTTACCAGGCCCTTAGAACATGTTATGCAATGCTGATACTTCTCTGCTCTGACTGCCCTTGCCTTTTGGTTCACCTGGAGAAAGCTTCCAAGATCAACCTGAGTATACTGTCTCCTCTCAAGTCTCTCCTACCTGCTGGGAACAATTAGTCACTTCTTTAGTACCTACACTATATCTTGGACACAGAAGCAATCCCATATCATCTCTGAACACTTTATTAAGAAAGACAATATAGGGTAGGGTTAAGAACAAGGGTTTTAAAGCCAGAAGGTCTATTATCAGAATCATGGCCATCCAGCTTCGTGACCCTTGGCAATATATCTGACTTCTTAAAGCCTCAATTTTATTATCTGTAAAATGGGAATAATAATAAACTGAATTCAAAGGGTTAAATGAGGAAATATATTTAAATAACTTATTTTTATTTCTAAGATATAAGTAGTACTCAATACATGTTAGTGGGTAGTAAATGAAAGTTAGCAGCAGTAATAATGATTGTTGTTTGCATATAAAACTGAAAATTTCTTCACAGCAGAGATAATGTCCATTTCATCATATCTTTCATGCTCAGCAGAATGCCATCATGTGGGTGGTATTATATTAAAATGATATTCCTGCCACAGTAGTTGGTACATTGAGATCAAGTGTCCATATATGTCCTTTCTTCTGCTGAGAATACCTGTGGTTATGAATCTATGTTTCCCCGGCCTCCTTGCCATTAGCCTTCCAGGTATGTTTGACCAATAGGTGGCAATGATCTAAGAAGATACTGCTGCTTCCTGAAATCCAATAAACCAGCTCTTTTTCTGTCCCCCCAGCCCTAGGCATGGAGACAGCTTCTGGTGGTTATTAACCTGGGGGTTGCCTCACCATCCCCTGGTTGTTCTCTTAGCTCTTCTATATAATTCTAATCATCATATTAAATTTTCCATATTAATTTTTTTCTACTGATTTATCTGGCACAACTATGTCTTCCTGACTGAACCAAATTTTTTTCAAAAGACTTTTAGTCTGAGGGACCCAAAAAGCTTAAGTGGACAAAAAAACAACATTTGGAGGGCCTATTTCACAGGGTTGTGTGGGATCAAAGGAAATTCTGCACATGAAAGTATTTTTAAACTATAAATTTTTCCACAAATATAACTTTTTGCTCTTAATATTTTCAATTGCATAGGAAGAACTTAGATCCCAAGACCTATAGCAGCAATGTTCTAAAAATGATACTGTCCAGAGAACCAAGATGGCGGTGTAGGCAAATGCCTGTACTCGCTGCCTCCCACAACCACATCAAAATTACAACTAAAATACAGATCAACCATCATCCAGAACCGCTGGAAAGCTGGCTGAATGGAAGTACTACAACTAGAGAAGTAAAGAAGAAAGCACACTGAGACTGGTAGGAGGTGCGGAGGTGCAGAACGGGCTGGGCCGGCACCCACATGTGCCAATCTTTTAAGGCTACCAGAGGATCAAGGGGTCCCAGCCCCACACCAGACACCCACCCCAGGGTCCCAGAGCTAGAAAAATAAGTCCATACAGGCAGTAAGAACTACAGGCTGTAAAAATCATTGCAGATTGGAGACCCAGCTGCTTCTCTTAAAAGGCCCACATCACGAACTAAACGTACAAGCTCCTGATTCCTCTGAGCTCCAGTGCTGGGCGAGGCTCTGAGGGACACAGACACATACAAGGAGAAACTGGACTGTCTGGCATTGGTGCAGGAACTCAGGGGCAGCTTTCTTTCAGACTGAGGTGCTGGCAGTGGTCATTGTTCCCATGCTGGGACCTCTCAGATTTCAGGGCTGACTGGCAGCTATTTCCGTTTGCTCTGCCCTGGTGCTTCCCTGCAACCCCACCTAATTTACAACCTTACACAAGCTGTGGGCAGTGGCTTTTGCATATGAATGGCCTGTCCTTTCTCAGGTTAAAAACCTGTCAAACAAACTGCAGCTGGGTCAGGAAGCCCCAAACCTATCAATAAAAGGACCAAGACCCAGCACCAGCACCAGCCAGCCTTGCCTCACAGGGGGCCTCTTCTGGACACTTCCAAACCCAATACAAAGAGGAGGAATCTGCAGATATCTCTGTAGCTCCTGCTGGTAGGCCCCAGGCAGTGGCTGACTTTGCACCTCCATGGAGACCCAAGAGCCAGTGTAACCAGTGGCCAGTGTGAAACCATACCAGATTACAACTCTTTACATCCTTAAGTGACACACTCAAGGGGCAGACTCAGTGAACACCAAAGCCACACTGAAGCAAGTCCTGCCCCATAAGTACACACATAGCTTTTCCACTGTAGTCGCAGCTGGTCCCCACAGCCAATTGGCCTAGAAGTCAATTTCTCCCAGTGACACCAACATTAATCAAGGCTCAACTACAACAAGACTATGCATACAGCCCACAAAGGGGTGCACCTACAGTGTCCACCTCAGGTGACTGGGGAGGCTGAGCCATTGGGCCCTATAGGATACCTACCACACAAGGTCACTCTATCAACTCAAGGATACTTAGCAGCTCTACCCAATACATAGAAACAAACATAGGAAGCAGCCAAAATGCAGAGACAAAGAAACATGTCACAAATGAAATAAATGGAAGAAAGCAAACTACTGGATATAGAGTTCAAAACCACTGTTATAAGTTTACTCAAGAATCTTCTAGAAACCTCTGAGGAATTTAGTGAGACCTTCAAGGATCTTAGTGAGAATGCCAAAAAAATATGGAAAAGGGCCAGTCAGAAATTACCATACATTGGCTGAAATAAAGAATAATATACAGGGATTCAACAGTGGAGGATCTCAAGAATCAAATCAATGATTTGAAATATGAGGAAGCAAAAAACACCCAACCAGAAGAGCTAAAAGAAAAAAGAATCCAAAAATATGAAGATAGTGTAAGGAGCCTCTGGGACAACTTCAAGGGTACCAACATTCAAATTATGGTGGTGCCAGAAGAAGAGAGAGAGCAAGATATTGAAAACCTATTTGAAGAAATAATGACAGAAACGTCCCCTACCTGGTGAAAAAAAATAGACTTACAAGTCCAGGAAGCGCAGAGAACCCCAAACAAGAGGAACCCAAAGAGGCCCACACCAAGACACATCATAATTAAAATGCCAAGGGCAAAAGACAAAGAGAAAATCTTAAAAGCAGCAAGAGAAAAGCAGTTAGTTAGCTGCAAGGGAGTGCCCATATGACTGTCAGCTGATTTCTCAACAGAAACTATGCAGGCCAGAAGGGAGTGGCAAGAAATATTCAAAGTGATGAACAGCAAGAAATTACAACCAAGATTACTCTACCTAGCAAAGCTATCATTTAGAAATGCAGGTCAGATAAAGAGTTTCACAGACAAGAAAAACCTAAAGGAGTTCATCACCACCCAACCAGTATTATTTGAAATGCTGAAGGGTATTCTTTAAGAAGAGGAAGAAGAAAGAAAAGGTAAAGATAAAAAATATAAATAACAAAGTGGCAACAAATACATATCTATCAACAATTGAATCTAAAAATCAAATGAATAAAAAAATCTGATGAACAGAATAAACTGGTGAATGGAATAGAATGAGGGGCATGAAAATGGAACAGACTGAGGATTCTCAGAGAGAATCGGTTGTGGGGGGGGGGGTGGTGCAGGAAGAGTTAGACGAAGATCTTATATGCATGTATGCATTACCTATGGACACAGACAATAGGGTGGCAAGGGCCTGGGGCAGGGTGGCAACTGGGTGGAGGGGATCTATGAGGGGAAAAAAAGAGAGACCTCTGTAATAATCTCAACAATAAAGATTAATTTTAAAAAATAAAAGAGGGGCTGCAGGACTTCCAGATGCCTCAACCTTGAGGCCAACGCTGCCAGGATCGTGGGAGTAGGGAGACTTCACTGTCCTTTTTTTAATTTACCTACTTAATTTATTTTGTCTTTGTCTTAATTTTTTCAAAAAGCTGTTGGTCTAAAAAAATTTAATTAAATTTTTAAAAAAATGATGCTGTCTTTCAATGACAACATGCCTGTAACCTACATGGTTAAATAAAGATGAGAACAAAGTTCAAGAGGTAACTGAGTTTGGCATAGCAGAATTTTTATGAGCTCATAGGTTAGAAGACACTGGTAGAAACAGTGAAAATTATGATCTTACTAAAGACAAGTAACCACTTGGAAGACAGCCACCTTAGATTTTACTCCAAGTCTTGATTTTGCAAATGAGCAATCACATTAAACTCCGCAAGAATTCATGCAATGGCAGGTTAGATTCCCCTCTTATTAGAGAACAACACAAATCAAAACAAAAGCAAACATAAACACAGAGAGTAGGCTTTGCTTAAGGGATCCAAGTTTCAAGTAAATTTTTGAGTTCTAAATTAAGACATATTGCAGAGCAACTATCTGAAACACAATCAAATAATTAATCAAGAGAATAATTAAGACAGGTTAAATAGTGCCTTTTTTAAAAAAAACCCGCATATTTGTAAAATCCAACTAAGGTCTGTAGTTAATAGTAGTGTACTAATATCATTTTCCTTGTTTTGATATATTCTGGTTACGCATGGTGTTATAATTGGGGGAAGCTAGGAACTTTGTACTTTTACAATTTCTTGTGAAATTGTAAAATATTTTATTTCAAAACAAAAAATTAATAACAACTGTGTTTAATAGGCCAAGTGGATTTATAATAACCAGAAAAAAAATCAAAAAGGTGAAATGGCCCGGTTGGCATGGCTCAGTGGTTGAGCATCGACCTATGAACCAGGAGGCCACAGTTCGATTCCCAGTCAGAGCATATGCCCAGTGTGGGACATGTAGGAGGCAGCCAATCAAAGATTCTCTGTCATCATTGATATTTCTCTCCCTCTCCTTCTCCCTTCCTCTCTGAAATCAATAAAAATATAATTTTAAAAAAGAAAAAGGTGAAATGTAAAATGCATAGCCGAAAAGGACTGCCTGCGTGCAATTAGAAATGCAGTTCTTCATCTGCTCCAGAACTAAGATGATTTAGGTATTTTCATAAATCTCTCCACAAACGGGGGCTGTCACGCTATTGTGCACAGGATGTGCTGCCACTTTTCCCTCCTAAGCTCATTAGATAGAACGTCTTCTCCCATTTGGAAGATGTTCTATCTTCTTTTCTGATCCATCCCGCATTTCACCATGGGTTTCGAGTAATTGAAACTCCTGTGCTAGAGGTTCAGTCATCCACCATGAAGTCCAAGGACAACTACTAGTAGTCACCAAATCCTCCACAGATCACTTTGCAAAATGACAAACAGATCATGTACCTGTCAGTCAAACACAAGGCTCTGATCACCTCCCCGTAGTATTTGCCTTTTGGGTTATATGTCACGCTTTATCTGAGGACTAGAAGATGTTTGGACAAATAGCACAGTTCCATTCTTAATTGTGCAGATGTTTGGGGATGGATGTGTAGATGTATTGGGGGTGGATTCCACCTGGAGGACAGGGGCCCCTGCAGTTGCTCAGAATGACACCTCAGCCCACACTATAACAGTAAATAAAGTTATATCATTTCACACAGCCACTGTCACCTTCCTCCAGGTGAGAAACACACATGCATAGCTTGCTTTGGTACAATGGGATTCCTCAACCTCAAAGACATTGCTTTCAAAGAGACAAACATGCCCTTAGGGAAACTGCTCTGTAGGGAATAAAAAGTATCTGTCCTGGGGTTTTAACTCCTTCCATAATGCTGCTTCTATCAGTAGAACCTCCCTCATTTCCTCCCTAGTATGAAAACATTGCCAGGAGCACACCTCTGTAGCAGAAAGGAATGCTGTTTGACTGAGAAAGTTCTTAGCCTCTCTGTGCCACATATAAAAAATAAAGTAGCTTAAGTTTAATGTCTGTAATTAGCTCAGATGAATTTGGCATACAAGAAGCCCTTTTCATCCTAAAAACTAGGAAGCCAGGCAGACAGTATTCAGAAAAATTCTTGGGCGCTGACTTGGCCTTCTTCCCACTGAAGATTGGTGCTGATTTTAGTTCAAGATCAGGCACACCAAGTATTGATAAATATTCCCTTCCTTCCTGGTATGTCAGTATAAGTCTTCTATAATGGTGATATTATCCCTGAGGGTAACAGGGTTGTGGTGTGGCAAAAATGGAATCTTCCATGTCTTTGTGCAACCCTATTAGGGACTCTAAGGAGTGGGTATGAGGGGCACGCTTGGGGAGGGAAAGGGAAAAGCTACGTCTGCTGTATCTGCTCTGGTCTTAAATTCTACTTTGTTTCCATTGTCATTTTTATTTAATTTGCCTAGGACACACACACATCCACATAATGTATACATAATTTATGCACAATATACACATTGTCTGTGAATAAATATTTAATCTCGACTAACAATAATGAATGAGTGATCTCCTCTTGCCAACTTATAGCCCATCATAATCACAGCAGCTCCCACTGACTGCCAGCTGCTAGAATCATTAATATTGTCTTCTTTCCACACTGTAGTAGGCTCTTCTCCATTGGACACCAGAAACAGGTTCTCATTTGTTATACCGATCCTTGGGAAACCTGAGAAACCCTGATCAAACAAACCAGAAGTGCCTTCTCTGTTCCACCAGATGGCAGTCCTGCATCAGGACGAAAAAAAAAAAGTGGTGGTGGTGGTAGTAGTATTTTGGATATGGAAGTACATAATTTGGGTATTTCCTGCAATGGAGAAGAACAGACAAATATGCAGGTTGCTTTGGTAAGAAATGCAGTGTAGGTGTTTTCTACAAACGCATCACAAGTATTCTGCAAAAAAAAAATGTTTAAAAAGCAAACAACTGGAGCTGCCTGAATTAAAAATATTTTGATGACTAACTTAAGCTGCTGCTACATAACGCTGCAAGAGGTGGACACAAGCCCACAAACATAGGATGTGTTCAAGTATGTGGCGAGTGCCACTTTCTGCCTTTGGTTCGTGTGCTAAAGTTACCTCTGCATCAGAGCGAGAAAGTGCCTCAGCTTCTTCATTTGGAAAGTGGGCACCACAACGCACTGCTGGTAGAATAAAGTTAGAATGTGTGCAGGTGCACAAACAAGCTGCAAGAAACTGTCTTTCTGTGGTGATAATGGTGTGTGTGTGTTTAAATCTAGTTTTGCCCAACATCATGTTGTGTATAGTTTTCCACCTGTCTCTCATTGCAGCCCTCACCTAGACCTAGACTAGAATGAGCTCTCACCCATTCCCTGGGAAAATCCAGTCTAGAATCTCAAACACATCTCTCATGCCAGTAGCTTGGCTCCGCTCCAAGGCCTGTCATGCGCCAGCAGAAAGTGATGCTAATGAAATAGCATCTACTTTAGGAAGCCTGAAGTGATGTCTGTGGCAGACTAAAGGGCCAGTTCCATAGACAAGAATCGGTAGACTCACTTTTGTAGCCTTTTCCTTACTGAAACAATGTGCCATTGGCATCAACAGACTGCGATGGTTCACTGCTTTAAGGATGTGCTAGCTTACTGGATTAGGATGGTTTTACTTGATCTTGCTTACCAGGATAGCATTTTTCATCATGGTTCAGACATCAGTGAAATCAAAATATAGCTTCAGCTTTCAATTTAGCATTTTTTGAGGAAACTGTGTACATTTCTGTGTATGGGTACCCTGAAACTTCAACTCCTCTTAGTTAGAAACCAGCAGTAACTGTAATACCTTTAAGAGATGGTTCAAAATCTTTCCATAGAGATGTGTCAGCATATCATGCTTATCTTTTGTAGTTTTCTTAGTTCCCTGAGAGATCAATTAATTGCTCCCTATTCCCCTTAGTCCCATTATCAATTTTTCAGTATTACAGAAGCTTGTGGTCCAGCCAGTGTTGCTCAGTGACTGAGCATCAACCTATGAACCAGGAGGTTACAGTTAGAGTCCAGGTTGGGGCACATGCCCTGGCTGTGGGCTGGATCCCCTGTAGGGGGCATGTAGGAAGCAGCCGATCAATGATTTTCTCTCATGATTGATGTTTCTATCTCTCTCTCCCTCTTCCTTCCTCTCTGGAATCAAATGTGTGTGTGTGTGTGTCTGTGTGTGTGTGTATGTATGTGTGTGTGTGTGTGTATATATATATATATATATAACATATTATATATACTTGTGTTTCCTTTTTAGCCATTTGCCACCATTTTCCATGTGTTTAAAAACATTTTCCCCTTGCTCCTCTGCCTTTTATCCTTGATCATTCTGGTTATCACTGGTAGCTAATGTGAGTTTATACTGTGGCTCTTTAATATACATTTATCTTGCATGACCCAAGCATAGAGATATTCAGAGAAGAAAAATGATTTGAAAAAAATAATGTTTCTACATCACTCCTAGAACTCTGAGTCAGGCATATTTTTCAATTTCGGAAATGCAACTGAAATGTTGATATCCAGATATTTGTTAATTGCATCATTGTGCAAGTGAACTAAGGTCAATTAATTTAAGGTAACGTGTGTTGGCAATGGTAAAAATACTCTGCCACTATGCTTTCAGAGATAATAACACACACTTATGTGCCATTACAGTGCATGGCTTAATTTTTCCTGCACGTAGGAGAAGGCATAAGGATGGAGCTTATCAGAGTTTGCATTTTGTGACTGTTGGATTGTATTATAGCACTAAAGCAAATTTCACATATTATATATTCAACCTTAGCAAAAAAAATGTAGGTCTGCTAGGTTATTTGGCAATGTCTTCTATATCAAGTAGCTAAATGGGTCACAGTATAAATGTTATATATTTTTCCTAACCCAAAGGCCATGTAGATATTTGACCTAATTAAAGCTCTGTAATGATCATTTTCCCACTAATCTTAATTTTACTGTTATTAAATGAAAGTTAACAATTTCTTTGAGATTATTTCATATAAATATATTCAATCAAATGAAAGTAGATTAATAGCTTTAGAAACAAAGGTGATACTTAATAGACTACAGCCTTTCATTGTGAGTACCCAATGCAATCAGTAATATCATTTTTCTTAGATTTGTTTACTTTCCATTACTCATAATTGCTTGTTTTAATTGGACCAAGCTAGCTTCGTTTAGACTCCCCTTGAGAGTAATGTTGGCAGAAATGATTGGCAGTTCTTGCTCCCACACGGTGCCATCCTTAAATTGCAAATATCAGCTAACAGGCTTCTCACTCCAGTGTTTAAGAGTGGGAGTCTGCACCTAGCAGAAAGTAGTCTGGGTGCACAGATTTCTGAATAAATGCATGTAAAATTATGCATTCAAATTATGGAATCAAGGGATTTGAAAGGAAGCCAGAGAGGTCAACTCCCATCCATGCCCATTCTGCAAGAAACTAGTCCATTTGTCAGCCACTCTGTGTAGGTGAAAGGATACACTACTTTTAAAGATCATTACATGCAAGCCCTCAGTTGTCTATGGTAGGGTGTTAAAAAGAGCACCGCTGACCTAATTTTGCAAGCAATTTCTTAAATTTCATTACTTTTTCACGCTAGGATTCTTATTAGGGTTTCTAACCAGGAATAGAGTGGAAAGACTTGGTCCTTTACCTTTTTATTTTTCATATCCAATTAAAACTGAAGCACTATTAAGCAGTGAAATGCCAATAAATGGGGGAAGTAGAATAAGCAGCAGCTATCACAGTAACAGAGTCTGTGTTCAGTCCGACCTCTGGATTGTAAGCAAATATGCACCCTCTGTGACTAAGCACATAGGGAAATGCTTCGCCACATCAATGCATGTGCAGTGACACAGCACAATTCCACACTGACCTCTACATCCTTATTTATGCCACCACTAGACACAACACAAGCACGATGCTATTTAATAACTACATGAATACAATGCTTTTTACAGTACATCATCCAGGTATGTCATTGAAAGGAAAGACCAAAAAGGAACAGAAAACAATTATTTTGGCAGCCAGGCTGCCTGAATTCAAACTGAATTGAGGAACAGAAGAGAGACAGCATCTCACAGTTAGGTCCTAACAGGTGGTGGCTGAAGTAGAGACGTCTGTGATGAGGGCAAGTAGAAGGAGATGTAAGGCACAAAATGGAGTACGGCTGTTTTTCTTATTTTATTTGAAACAGCTAGAGTTCCTACTCTCTGCCAGCCACTGTTCTGGGTGCTGGGTGCTTCATAAATATGAGCTCATTTAATCTTGGACATCAAGGATAAGTATGAGACTGGGGGACACTGTGAGGAAGTACGGCACCCATTTTTTCCTGGCCAGTTGCTGTCTGGAGGTCATTGGTGCAAAGGAGTCCAAGCTCGTGCCTTAATCTCATCTTCACTTTAAAAGAAGCACTGTCGGACTTTGAAACCTCATAGTCATCTCCAGTGAATGGCAGAGACCTGGGCCCCAAACAGGGTACCAGATGCACAGAGGCAACCCCATTTTCTGCTCCGGGGCCAGCAGGTAGTGTTCTCTCAAGCCAAAGAAATGCAAGAAAGCACTGACTTCCTTCATTCTGACTCCTGCTGATCACCTCACCCTCCACCCTACCCCATGTCAGGAGCCACCAGGAAATGCAGACTAGAGTGGAAGTGTGTAGGGAAAAGAAAACTAACACTGTTTTTTAACACTGTTTTTTCTAAGCAATATGCTTGTGGGAGATATGGAATGGTTTTGAAATGCATCTGATTGAGTCCTCATAAGAAAAGAAAGGTCTTACTCCCACTTTATAGGTGAATTCGTAGTCATGAGCCTTTCCCATTCCCTAGGCCTCCATGTCTCCTGACCAATTTCTCTCTTAAAATACTGCAATAACTCTTGTCTTAAAAAAATGCTCTTTTTCAGAACCCCTGCTCCCCAAACCTTACAGGATGTGGGCATATTCATAAAGCAAAATTATGCTTAATGGCCTGAGTATATTTGTTCAATCCCGAACAGAATGTTTTTGCTAGAAATGTGTTTACTGTTGTGACAAATAGACTTGTTGATAAAATGTTACTGTTTTAACTTCCATTTGGGTGAAAAATTAATGTTTAAAATAACATATTTTGGAGGCCAATTGGGACAGATTCCTAGGCCTCCCATTGTATTTCACGTCTTCAGAAATATTTCATAGAAACAAATGGATCACAGAGGCATTACCTTTCTCTGAACAGAAGTATCACCAAAAAAATAAAACAGCAGGAAACATAACAGGGCCTCACACCACTGCATTTCTCCTGTAATTACAAGTATCTAAAAATGTGTATAACTACAAGAGTAAATTGGGGAGGAAAATTTATCTAGCTTCATTTTGCGCTTGTTGGAGCTAAATTCATATATTTCTGGAAGTGATCCCGAGGAGACCAATACTAAGAAAGTTCAATCAAAACTTCCATGTTTTTGTAGCCCCCAAAAGAAAAGGAGGCAAAGAGGAAGATCCAGCATGATTCTTCCTAAAGAGACACTGACTGCACAGAAACACATCATTAGAATTAATGAATTCCATTCTTAGCAATGCTGCCTCTGCCAATCTCTTAGGACCAGTGCCTTAACAGACGATAACATGACAGGGATACCTCACTTGTTCAGGAATACTTTAGCTTACGCAAGGGTATTTTCCAGAAAAATAAAAATTTATACAATAAACTTTATAAACATAAGATATTTTTATAGAAACCTGAAATGTATTAGACACCACTGTACCTTCTTTAGAGATAATCATTAGTTTAACAATTTTATGTGTGAATTAGATACCAAGCATCATCTCCCCCTTCTTTTCTCTTTGAGTTTATGTGTGGACACCTCCACCCCAACAATGCTCCAGCAACACTGTGCCCTTCTTGAGGCCCTTCTGTTAGTCTTCCTTCCCCTCTCTATCTCACTTCTAGGTCTTCATGCCTTGCTGCCTCTTTAATGAACCCAGCTCATCCCAGTCATACTTCTGATTTTAGCTTAGACATCACTTCCCATGGGTTGTCTTCCCTGACCCTCCAAATCTGGCCAATGTGCTATTCCTGAGTTCTCACAGCACCACAAATTTCTCATAACATAACTTTTCACACAGCATTTATAATTGCCTTATTAATTGTCCATACCTTCAATTGAACACCAAGCAAATGAGGAAAAGGTTAATTTCTATCTCACTCATTTTGGAATCTCTTAAGTTAGTTCAGTACCTGCCCCACAGATGTTCAATAAACATTCATTGAAGGAATGAATGCATTAAGGAACATAAATAACCTCACTGTGCACTAATACTGGATTTGCTCAAGGTTTCTAAACTTAATAGCACTACAAGTTGGTATGAGTTTCACTGATGTCTCTCCATTTAGAAAGTCTGGGGTGATACTGATTCTGTGAGCATAGCACGGGATAGAAGAATAAATCTGTATCCCTTCTGTTAAACAGTTGTAATAGGATCTGGACCTAAGTCCTAACTCTGCCTCATACAAATTGGACAACTTTAGGAAAATTACTTTGTTTCTTTAAACCTCAACTTCCTTCTCTGTTAAATGAGAATAACAGTCATATTGAGCCTACAGGTTGTTGTTGAGAAAAAAAAAAGAGACAATCTATGCAGAACATTTTTTTTAAAACAAACTATAATGAGCTACTTATGTACTGTTTGTAATCATTATTACTAACTTGTACAGGGCTATTTCTGCCTACACTACTGGGCTTCCTTCCTTTTATTCTGTTTCAAACGACTTTCCCATTAGATTAATTTACAGGATAACAGAACTCTCAGAGTTGATCTCTGGCATGATAATTTATTACTGGCAGTTCTGTACTTTTCTTTTTTTAACTGACATCTTGTGGATATGCCTTTTTTTCCCTTTATACTTAAAAAAATATTTTAACATTGAAAAATACTGGCATTACTTTATTATATTTTTAACTCCTTTATGTTTATATACTTTATTTACTTTTTATTTTTTATTAAATTAATAGAGGTGCCATTGGTTAATAAGATTATATAGGTTTCAAGTACACATTTGATATTTTATCTGCATACTGCATCATGCTGAACACTTGTTGAGTCTACATCTTGAGTCTCACACTCTCTTTCAAAATCCAGCCCACAGGTGCATGAGACTGCTGGATATCCTATCTAATAAAGAGGGAATATGCTAATTGACCCTCACACCCTCTCAAAGATGGCGGCGCCCACAGCCAATAAGGAGGGAATATGCTAATTGACTGCCACGCCCTCAAAGATGGTGGCACCCACAGCCACAAGATGGCAGCGCCCAGTCCTCTCAGCCCCACCAGGGCAGCAGGTGTGTGGCAAGGCAGGGCCCGCCCCAGGCAGGCCCGGCCGCTCTGCGTGCATGCCTCCGGAGTCCTCCAGTCCCCTCAGCCCCCCAGCTGCCCAGGACTGGCCCGAGGCTTACCTGCACCTCGGATGGCAGCTGCCCAGACACCCAGGGCCGGCATGAGGCACAGGCAAGCCTCGGATGGTGGCTGCCCAGCCACTGCCCAATGCTCAGGTAACCAGGGCCGGCCGAGGCTTGTGCTGCCGGCAGTTGAAGCAGCAGAGGTGTGATGGGACATTGCCTTCCCCTGATTGTTGAGTCACCTCCTACCCCTGAGGGTTCCCGGACTGTGAGAGGGGGCAGGCTAGGCTGAGGGACCCCCCCTCCAGTGCATGAATTTTCATGCACAGGGCCTCTAGACTAAAATAAAGAGCCCTATCATTACCTCAAAGTCCAAATCTGTAAATACCTGTCCCAACTCAGGAAACATACTCATCTCTATCCATTTTCCATACCCTCCTTGATGGCTTCACCATCCCTTCATTTACTCATGTTCAAAACTTCAGAAGCATCTCCAGTCCTCCCATCCTTTATGCCCACAACCTACCGCCCCTTGTATACACATTAGGCTGCAAGCCTTTTCAATTTTGATTCTGCAATGCTTCACATCAGTTTTCTCCATTGCAATCTCACTCCTCACTTGCCTACGGAGTCGCTAAAACTACCTACAGGATTTACCTGAGTCAGGTTCTTTGCTACTCCAATTCCTCCCACAAAGTGCCAGTGGAACAATTTCCATTCCTAAGTACAACTCTCTTCACAGGAGTCCTCTGCTTATAAATAGAAGCAAGCAATAAACAGAGCAGTTAATGGCTTCCCACTCCCTCAGAAGGCCACCCTCCTTTATCAGGTGCTCAAAACCCCATGCAGTCTGATCAACTGTGCCTAGAAAACAACCTCATCTCACTCAAGTTTTACTTACTTTTTGGTGCTGCAACATCTCCCTCTCCTTGCCAATCAGATGCCAAGGTAATCAGAGAACTCGTTTCCTACCCAATCTATCCAGCCTCACCCAGCCAGGGCATGCCATCCTCTACCTCGTTATGCTGCTACACTTTTCTTCATGGCACTTGGAATTACATGATATTAACAACTTGCTTGTTTACTTATTATCTGCCTCATTAGAATGCAAGTTCACTGGGCACAGGGACTTTGCTTTGTTCACTGTTTTATTCTCAGAACCTAGATTCACAGTAAGTATTCAAATAATATCTATTGATTGAATGAATAAATATGAGTATTGTCACATTAGGCTTTAAAATACAATCAGCTTACATTCTTTTAAATCACTTCAGAATGTAATCGACATGTGAGCATAGGCACATGTCTAGTTTATAATCCCTTCAGTACCCAGCATGGTCTCTAGCACAGTATAGATGTTCAATAAATGGGGAATCAAACTGAATTATGAGCACATACTGGGTATTTCATTTTTATTACTGCTCATTGTTGAACCCCTTGAGGAAAAAAAAACTTTCTACATTCAAATATTTTTTTTGAAGTCACCAAAATCTGACATGTGGAAATTGAAATATTTCCATAGTGAAAAGTCACATAAAAATGTAAATTAAATATTCAGATAATTCACTATGGTCCACTAATAGCCACACTCTTTATTTGTTCAATGTAAAAATACCTTTACTTAGCATTCATGTTCTAAGAGAAAAAAAACACATTTACTGAATGCCCATGATACGCCAATCACACTGCACATATTACCTCTCTAAATTTATAGCAATACTAAGAGGGACCTCAAAAGGAGTGGTTCACTTTTTAGTGCCTAATACAGAATTCTTACATCAATGTTTGCTGAATAAATTCCCTAGTGTCACAAAGCAATGAATCAAGGAACTGAAGCCAGGTGTGTCTGACTGCAGGACAGACTCAGCTCTCCCCAGGAAGCCACTATCCCACGCCCATTCTCAGGAATCACAACATATGAGTGCCAGCGCTGGCCCACGTCTAATCTCAACTCCTCAGAACATCAGTTTCTTTATAATGAACAGGTTGGCGATAGTCGGTAAGTGCTCTTCTAATCATAATAAAAGGAGATATAAAGAGTAATGCTACGTTATATTCTCAAACTGTGAGCATAAACCTTTACTCATTCTTTTAGAAACACAACAAGGGTATGTCAGAATGATTGGAAGAATAGAACATAAGTCCTCCATCAGCCCATTTGAGTAATAAGTTCTCGTATGGAGATAAAATTATTTTATTTAGACTGCTGTTGGGTGTGGTGTTAGAAGTTGTGGATCCAGTAAAAAAAACAAACAAACAAACAAAAACAAACAGACAAAAAATAAAAAATAAAAACACAGTCCCTCAAATGCTCAATCAAAAGTTTTAGTTCTTTTGCCCCTTGCACATTGATTGCAGGTGATAATAAGAGAGAAAAAAGACAACAGATAATGTATAAACTGATGAGAAGAGGGTCTACATATTCCCTACATTATAATTCAAGACAAAGGTGTACATTACCAAAATTACGACATCAGTGGTTTTGGCAACCACTTATCTGTGTTGTTCCTTTAATGTGTTCCTTCCAGAATGCCTGTCTCACTGGCCAAATAATCAATAAGAGCCCTGGGATAAAAACGAGAATGTAGTCTCAGAATTCAATTACTGAGGTTTGTGTATAAAACAGCAGAAAACAAAATATGGAGATTTCTTTTTCTCATTCTATTAGGATGATAGAGACAGTGGTTGTCAGTTGAAAATGAAGACAGCCAGAGTAATTCAAGATATTAAATGCATAAAGATACGCCATGTTTTTAATGACTGAGCTTCAGTTCATTTCAATGGGAAGACATCAAAAATTTAGGGCATTCTCTCAATGGTGAAATTTCGGCTTCCCCATCTTGAGTAAGAGGAGAAAGAATTTATAAATAAGTTATTGCATGATAGTTACACATCTTTTAAGATTTTTTAAAGAAAAATAATTTAAACTTTATCAATCTTCCTTTCCTAAATACAGTAAGGGAAGATAGTATTATATGTCCCATTTGCTTTCATGAAATTTAGAGAAATTTCATTATGAATATTAAAAATTTTCAAGAACAACAATGTTGTGATTATCCTGAAACAAAAATTCATATCAATATAATTAAAATGAATTATGAACACTTATTCTATAATACTTAATATAGACGGAAATATCTCCCATAAATATATTTGTCATATATTAAGTGAAATTACATATTTTAACATCAAAGGCTTGCAATTAGAATTAGAATGTATATTTCTTTTTAGTTACATTAGATAAATGCTTTTTATGTTTTGACAAAGATTTACATCTTTCTTCTTTATTCTTAGAATATTTACACAGCCCTGGAGATGTGGCTCAGTTGGTTAGAGTGTCCTCCCATGCACCAAATGGTCATGGGTCAGATTCTCAGTCAGGGCACATACCTGGGTTGCAGGTTCAATTCTCAGTCAGGGTATGTACTGATGGAGGCAACTGATATAATTGATGTTTCTCACATAGGTCTCTCTCCCCCGCCCCCTAAATCAAGCATATATAAAATTATATTTTATATTATAAAGTTATTCAAAACAGCCTTATTTTAAAAGGTCTTGACAACTGCATTAAAGCAAATATAATATAGTATTTTTATTACTAAATTGAAAATTGCTTATAAGATCTATAATTCCAGATCTAGAAATGATGTGTTACCATGAATTTTCATATGTAGAGAAGTGGTGTGTATAAATGGTCATAGCTTCTGTAAAACAATGGTCATATGTGTATGATCCTTAAAATGTTTATAATATACTAGAGGCCTGGTGCACAGATTCATGCACCAGTGGGGTCTCTCAGCCTGGCCTGCGGGA